>NC_050607.1:3062070-3072070 GCF_013368585.1 Megalops cyprinoides | reverse complement strand
ACAGACTGCACAGTGACTGCACACACACTGTTACACACTACACCCAGTAACAGTGCGTTGTTTTCAGCAACCTCTCCAAAAACACGTGAGGAGCTGAGCATCCTGCATTTAACCGCTACCTTTTGTACATTTTGTCCGTTTCACGGAAACGGAGGTCACCCCGGAGGAGAGCTGACTCGATTCCTTTCTCCGTGTTTCTCTCCAGGCTCTTCAAGCAGCAAGGCAATTACTCTTACAGCAGCAGAGCAGCGGCCTGAAGTCTCCAAAGAACAACGACAAACAGCATCCGCTGCAGGTGGGCAGCACGGCGCTAATCTCTTAAGTCCATACATAATACATGGCTCTCCGAGAGCCCTTTCCTCTGCTCTGCGAGCATGTTTGGTTTGCCATTGTAATTTTGAACCTGCCACTCAGTTGTCATTCACAAGCAGGCGGTGTGAGTGTCGGCGTTCCCGTTTTCTTGAAAAGATCCCCCTCTGCAACAGATTGCAGTTTTAACCTGGGTTTTGGGTTTCTGGTGGCTGGTTCCTCCCTCCCCTGTGTTCCAAGGCAAAATGTCCTCATTATTAATTAGCCTCTCACAGTCCAGACACTACTCTCTGTCCTGGGGTCAGTGTTCGGTTTCTGCCTTGCCATGTCAGTGACCCAGATTCACTGTGTGGAGACACCACTGTCTGTCCTGGGGTCAGTGTACAGTTTGTTCTTCACCATGTCAATGATCCAGATTTCACTGTGTGGAGAGACCTCTCTATGTCCTGGGGTCGGTGTACAGTTTGTACTTCACCATGTCAATGATCCAGATTTCACTGTGTGGAGAGACCTCTCTCTGTCCTGGGGTCAGTGTACAGTTTGTTCTTCACCATGTCAATGATCCAGATTTCACTGTGTGGAGAGACCACTCTCTGTCCTGGGGTCGGTGTACACTTTCTACCTTACCATGTCAGTGACCCAGATTCACTGTGTGGAGAGTACACTCTTTGTCATAGGGTGCTGTCTGTTAGAGCCAGTGTCTAACGTGTGGCGTATTGATGTTTGTCTTTGTAGTTGTACAGTATTTGTTTTTGTTTCAGACACGTTCCTACCTGTACATACGTGTTACATAAGGCGTGCTCAAGACATGGTAATGCCTGTGGCACATGAGTGTTCTGTGAAACATTGTGTTCTTTTTCAGTTCGGAATGTAGGCATACTTCTCTGAGAGCTGTGTTTATGTAATGGGAGTTACAATGGGAGACAGGGAGAAGGGCCTAGCGCAACCAGAACCGCCAAGCTTGTTATCGGGCCATTCACTGGAACAGTATGTACATTTGTTGACACGAGTCACACCAAACCAGTTTTTGTGTTCTCTCTGTAAGGGTGGGGGAGTTAAATGATGCCCTGAATTGTTTTGAGAATAAGTATAATTCATGGAATGTAATTGTGAGTGATCCTGTATTGTGTGAATTCCTCTGAAGAGCAAGAGAATAGTTATTAGAAAGATGAGTCTATGACAGAATTCTGTATTGAATTTGCTCGTTTTAGCTGGCTGTCAGTTTGTCTTATCAAGTATAATTTGTCTTATTGATTTTTCATACAATGGCGTCTTTATTTGGTTGTCAGTGGTTTGGATAAGGTTGGAGTCATAGTGCATTTAATGTTTTCTTTTCATGACCTGTTATACAGCTGATTTCCTGTCTTTATGAGAAAAAAAAAAACTTTTTTTTTTCTGTGAAGACATTGTGTGGTGCTTCAAATTATGTCAGCAATTAACATATTTCAGCTTTTATTTTTAGGTTTAAATTGCAGTGTGAGAAGACTCTCTCCTCTCAGCTAATAAGTGCTATCAAGGAGCAGTGGGTTTCCTCATTAGTACTGTGTGCATTTAATTACAGAAGGGAAAATTGGAGTTAACCTCGTAGTTAATATTTTCACAGAGTATTACAGTGCCGACACCTTCAATTGGAGTCACACCCCTGTGTACCTAATTATGTGCGGGAGCAAGACAGCGTTCATGAGGGCACCTGCTTGCTTTCCTCTAGATCTTTTTTGATTTGTGTTTTCTGCATTCATAGATTAGGTGTTTAGAAATGGAGTATTGGTAACAGGCATGCTGTTGTCATCTGAAAGCTTTAGCTTTCATATGTGTTGCATCCACACAGCGAAGATGTTAAATTGCTGTCTGTTCAGTGCTAACAGTTGTTCAGATGTGTATTGTCTGTCAACCGTCATTCGGTTCTTATTTTCTTCCAGTGTGGGGTGACAGGGACAGCTTAATGTAGTCTTCAGAAGCTGAACATGCGTTTGCTTAGGTGGTAGAATATGTCTGAATCAAGTGTAGATATACCTCCGTGAGGACAGTCTTCAGTAAAGATTATACCCAGAATCCTATGCACAGCACATGAGAAAAGCTTCAGGTAATTGCAGCCTGTGATTGGCCCTCTGGCTCTAATGACACCTGAGGATGGTAAATATTGAATATTTACATTTGCTCAGTGTGTCCGTGCTTGTGTTACCAAGATGCAGCCATCTGAAAAGGGGTGGGTGAGAGCTATATGCATCTGTGGATCTGCTCCTTATTAATGTCGTTTTTATGTTTCTTTTACATAAGTAATTCTTAAAATATCTCACATGGGTTCAGGTTAAAGTACCAGATAATGTGGTAGTCGTGCCATTGTAATTTATTCTGGGGTCTCAGTTCTACGGTTAGGTTGATCCATTTATTCCAAAGTGTTTAATATCTTGAACAAACATATTTAACAGTAAGTCATCTGGCTTGAAAAAAAAGGAGGTAGTTACCTTTAATGAAAAACCTGTGCTTTATAGTATAGTCTCTGAGTGAGTGTTTTATTGCTGTTGTTCTAAAGACACCCTGGTCAGATAGAAAATTCTAGTTTCCCTGGCCGTACCCTGCTCTCCTGAGCTTTGGTCAGGGCAGGACTTTATGTTCTTTACCTTGTATTATATAATTGTGGACAGCTTGTTCAGTTTCCATGCCCAGCTTATTCAGCCCAACTTTGATCTAAAAACTGCTTTTTAATGAAGGTGATTATTTGGATCTTATTAATTCTGTTCTTCTTAGAGAAGATGAGAGAAACCAGCAGCAGGCCTGAGATAGCACGGACGTTCCAGACAGCGATAAATCTAAATTATTTTGTTGCCGGAGAGGAAAGGAAATTAGCCACTGATCACGCTACGTAAATTACGCAGTACACAAGCATCTAAGTGCCTCAGCTTGCAGCTTTAATTATGTGGAGAATTAGCATCTAAAGGTTTTCACGTGACTAATTCCGCCTCCTGGTTCATCACGGTGTTGCCTGCTCAAGCTGCTTTCCACATTTGCGTAATGTGACAGGTCTATTATTACACAATAAGCCCACGGGAGCACTCAATAAACACCTATTTCTCCCCTGTAAATCCCTCCGCCATCACACTCTGCTTACATGGATTTCCCCAGGCACACAACAGCCGCGTCTCCTGTTACTCATTCATTGTGGCAGCGGCTGCAACACATTTATACTCTGACATTTCAAACACAAATACAAGAAAAAGCAAAACAACGGAGGAATCTGAGGCCGTGCAGAACGGCGTAGCTGGGAGCTGCTACATGAGGGCGATTTTAGGCCATAGTGGCCGCATGCTAGCAGCATTACAAGCTGAAATCCTCCCTGAATCGGTCACGCACACTAGCTGATAGCTTCAGGGACTTTAATGTTAACCATGAATACATGAATTTCAAAAGCTGCATGTTCTGTTGTAATTTTCTTTAGGTCGCTGCTCCTTTGTGCTGGGAATGGAGGGGGGGCGGGGGGGTACTGTATGTGTCAACGTAGACTTTGAAAACAGACTTCAACAGAAGAACAGGAAAGACAGGAGGAAGCAGGAAGTGCAAGTAACGCATTTAGTAGAAATTTATTGCCGCTCACTGTAACATGTATATTGGCTATAATCTGTCCAGTTCAGTCACCGGGACAATAATGGTTTATTGTGGAGCTACTACACAGGGCTGCTAAAACTGTCAGCTTGCTGTCAGAAATTCCTTATTGAGGCATAAATATTATTGTCACAGTTGTGAAACAGTTAGATCTACATATTTCTTCATAGTTGTATCACAGAAATCAGTGCTTGGTGCTTGCTGTGCTCCATTATCTCAGAATCCCAGCAATAAAGAGAAAGATGTGTAATAGGACAACGCACTCACTAGTATGTAGATTTAATACACAGCAGCCTGAGACACACACGCTTGCATTTCCCCCGGTCTGAGAGTGCGTTGTGATGGGCAGAATAACAGGGGTGTAATGAAACTGTGTAAACATTAAGACTGCCAAGACTGGTTTCTCAGGTTGCGTGTCTGTGAATCAGTCTGATGTGTCTGTCTCTTAGATTTGACCAGGGAGCAGAGAAGCAAATTGAAAGCACCGTGTTTTCTTTAATGTGCCATTACCCCACACCCTGGATGAACTCAGCAGAGGAGCTCCATGTAGCTGAGAATAGCCTTTAATTGCACCCAGCTTAGGCCTGCATTGTCAGCTGGGGTCCCCTTGTAGGTTCACTCACAAACCTGGAAAATGACACGCGCTGCGTCTCAGTTGCTTCAGTGTAGCTGTTGAATTTTAGCCGTAGGGCACCAAGCATTTTACAGTGCATGTGAACGGTTTGCCCAGTCACTACCTGAACAATATGATCGGTTTGACTGATTTGTATACTGTGTGCATTTCATTTTGTGTTCCGAATTGATCCTTGTCCTTGGTGTTGTCATGTTCTGATTAAACATACATATTTATTGTAATATATTAACGCTGCTTCCTTTTACTGGTGATGCAATATGAAAAATAATATGCATATTAGGATGTTTATTATTTATAAACAGTGCTTTAGTTTGGCACACAGTTCATAGACAGCTGCTGGCCAGTTAATATTCTGTGGGTGTTTGTGTCCAATAATTCCCGTATCCTTCCAGTAAAAATCAAAAGATGCATGTAATTATCCCGTTAATTGAACAGTTTCATTGCAACCTTGTCATTTCACCTGACAATAGAGGAGAAATTATCTGTGCTGGATGCAGGTCCTTTATTAAAGATTTCTTCCAGGCAGTTTTATTGTGATGATCTTATGTTTAAAAAAATGCAGGCTTCAGTCTAATCATAGCAGTTACACTTTGAGTGACAAACGAGTGTTAGATTCTTTGTCTCTTACACAACATTCAGGAAATGGCAAACTGGTGGTGATGTGTGAGAAGTGAGAGTTTGCTTAAATGAATTCCTTGAAGGGAGGAGGACAAAGTGCATTGTGGGCAGACTCTAGTGACCTTAGCTGTTTATGTAATCTTAAACTTTGCTTCATCCACATACCTCTTTGAAAAAGTGAGGAGTACACTTGGAAGTTTCTCTTTGAAAAAGCTTTTTTTTTTTGCTAGGCCAAAAATGTTTCTCCCAGCAGGAGATGATGTGGAAAAATGCTGTGAAATTATTCCACATACAGTACACCATCACGATTCGATCTTGTTTGCATTTTCACAAACAAACATACTCTACCCCTGTAATACAAAGCTTTAAATTATTAGTATTGCTATTATTTGCAGACAGCAAGCAGGAATAAACACAATTTTATATAATTTCAGGGTTGCAAAAGTTTTCTTTGTAGTTTTGGTTTGTTTGTGTATTCGTGGATCAAAGCAGAGAGATCTTCTGTCTACTTCCTTTGCGCTCGGAGTGCAGCTTATGAGAGTGCCCTTCTCTACCACATAAGCGATGAATGATTCACCCATAACAAGCCATATTAGCCTTCAAAGCATGGAGAGGTCCAGTTAGCTGTCCTGACCCATTTAAGCCATTAACCTTTTATCAGAATGTTGATATTTCCTGAAGTCTTAGTTGAAACTGAGTACACTCCCTTCTTCTTTGTTCCCGTTTTCCTTCATATCCCAGAATGCAATGTGACTCCGGTCATGACCCCTAAAAGCTTGGGCACAAGGTTATCCCAGTGGGAAAATGGACCCAGTTCTAATTCCACACAGTAGGACATAAACCAGCTCACCACACTAGCAGTAGACTACACATCCACCTTAGATAAGCATTTGGACAATGCTTGTGCGCTTAAGTGATGCAAAATTTTATTTCCAAAAGAATATGTAAGAACAGTGAGGTTTATAAATGTCAGTTGTAGTAAAATCTATAGAGAGAGGAGGAGGTGAAGGACTGTATTACAGGCTTTTTGAGATGGGTAGATGACCACTAGGTTAGGAAAATGCAAAAGGATTTCAATGATGCGTTATTGACTCCTTATATGGCTTTTGCTTGTGTTGTACTCTGCCTCACTTGTAAGTGACTTTTGGAAAACGAGTCTGCCAAATGAATAAATGTAATGTTAATGCATATTTTAGTCGTAATTCAAATAGATAACCATTTTATGTATTGTATTCTTATCTTGTACATTTCTTTGTCAGCTGAGTATAACCAAAAGCGTTTTACATCCACACGCATTCGTGTGTTCCTCTTGGTAGCATGCAATACTATGATCATTATAGAATCATGGGAAGCATAAACAGGGTCTTCTGTGTTTAAAAAGAAAAAAAAACGGTAGTAAATTGTGCTTGGATAGCCTGATATTCATTGCTGTTGTAAAATCACCGGAAAACAAGCGGTTCCTCTGTGTGTAATAGCTACAGGACAGGACTGGTGCATTTCCAGGTCAGACAAGGTTTGTCATTGTGATGCGAGAGGGACTGAACCCCAGCCCCAAGGCAGGCGTGAGGAAAGATCCAGAGGTTTGATGTGGCAGCAACAAATTTACCTATGGACAGAAGATACGTGGAAGCAATAAGAGAATTACGCCAGCCTCGCGCACTCTATCTGATTAGTGTGGCCACAGTGTTAATTGGGTCCTAACCACTTGATCTGATAGGCACTGTGAGGCAGTGGGAAATTCCCCCAAGCTGTGAGCTGTAATTCACCGAGCCGCTGCAAGCTCCTGTGTCACACAATGAGGCTCCACCTCGTACCGCCTTCCTTCCTTGGCACCGAACAGAGCTGCCAGAGGGCAACAGCACAGCAATGCTGACTGTGAGCAGCAGCGCCGCATTAGCGGCTAACGTGGTTTAGGATATTTAATAAAAACCGGTACTGTGCCCACTCACAATCCCACAATCCTTGAAGCAGCCATTTCACTTTAGCTACACTTAGGTTATGAGTTTAGTTGCTGAACATGTGTTCAGAGTCCCCATTCTCACTGACTTGTATCCTCTTTGTCAGCAGGTAAACTGACTTGATTTCCTGCATTTCAGAGATTTGAGTTCCCATTGTATAGACAGGAAATCCAACCCTGTGTGTCCTAGAGCCTGCCTTAACCGTCGTCATGCATCGTTTCTGAAAGCTCAGCACTCTGTTCGAATGCTGCCTGTCCTGCTTTGTATCTGATGGTCCTACGCAGAGTGAAGGGTCTGCCTCAGCTTCACTGGTCCATCAGTCCTCTAACAGTGAGAGGTGGAGCTGCAAGCCTCCTGCTCCTGTGTGGTTGGGTCCCTCTAACCCTGCACTGCTGAGGCACAAAGGAGCAACCCTTTCTGTACGGCACCTGGCTCTGGCCATGACCAACAGCAGATTGAATTTCCCATTCCTCTGATCTACGGCTGTCTGACAGGAGACACACAAGGTCTGAACAGGCATCCAGGAAAGAACAGTGGTCGTCCTGCAGCCCCCCTATAACACAGTCCAGGGCTCCTCATCAATAAGACCTGTGCCACCGTGGCTATTAATTGGTGTGTAGATTAGCAGCGTCAGCTAAAAGAGCCTGTCGGGGGTCCAGGGGGCAGGCTCCGTCGAGGGCCAAAGTGGGCACGATGCCCAGGGGAAGTCTGGGATTGAGACGAATTAGCAAGGTGGCGGAGGAATCCCATTCTCACTCCCAGCGAAATCGTCTTACACCTTAATTAACACCAGAGCCCTCTGCCAGGCGCTGGAAATAATTACCACCTCTTCCCCTCCCCATCACTCCCTTTATTTATCCGCTACAGTGTCCGCGCCAGCCAAACGCGGTCCTCACCCCTGGCCGGATGCCGACTGTTTACGCCACACCTTTCCCCCAAAACTTCGCCTCTAATTCAATTCTCCGGGATTTCCCCTTCCTGTTCCAGCACCTGGAGCCTTTTGGCTTGGGAGCTGGAAGTAGTGAAAATGTGCGACACGCTGAATTTTGTTGGATGTCATAAGTGGCGATGTAGTTAAACGCAACACTGTTGGGCCTCGCTTTGGAAAGCTGGTGTTGTGTGACGTGTTAATTATCTGAACACCAGGTTTATACAAAAACGAAAGAGTCCGGAAACTTGTCTCTTTGTAAGCTCTGTTCACAGCCCTTCAACCTGCTGTGTTTGAAGCCGATCTCTGTCAGCCGAGAGAGGATGTTCTCTGGTGTGGCGTTCGGCTCCTGCGAGAGAGAGCCCATGTTTTCTCATCAGGATCCAATTTAAAGGTCTTCCTTTTAGGCTCCAGCTTCGGAGTGGCATGGCAGTGAGAACACCGGCCGCTCTCTTCCTCACATAAAGTAAATAAGCCATGGGCGTGGGTTATTGAGCTCATTTTAATACAAATGCCAGACGTTATTGCTTATTAAAATAGCTTTCTCGCTGTGAACCTGCTTTGTTCTCTCGGAAATGTGCAAACAGTAGAAAATGAGGAAGGAGAAAAAAAAACTCTTCCTGTAATTAATGTCCCCGGTGTTCTCTGCCTGAACTGAGGGGGGGTTTAAAAAGAAATAAAACAAGTAGCATTGTGTTGTGTAATAAAGGAGTCGGTAACATGCGCTTGTCAGAGAGATCAGAGACATGATTATTTTGTGGGGTACCCGGGGAAGATTAGCGGTGTGTGCAAAGCACTTTTCATTGACTGGATGTTTACTGCCCAGCCGATCCATAAATGCTTATTAATGCCGTCTCTGCTCAGAGCGACCGTTTCAAATCAACCTCCTTTTTCTCTCCATCCCTCCGACCTGTCTGTCAGCCCGCGCGGGGTCTGCCGCAATGGAGGTGTTATATTCCGGCAATTACCATGTCATATACTTGAAAATGTAAATGAATGTGTGTGTAAAATTAAATTTATGGGCTGTCACTGAAGAAGAAGAACCAGGAGTGCAATTACTTATGTGCTTTCATCTCTGGGGGCTCTGGTGCGTCGAGCAGAAAAGCATGCCGTTAAATGGTGGAAATTAGCATTGTGCAGCTCTCAGAAATGAATAGACTGCTGTCTCTCCCTGCCTTCTCCGGCTTTTTGTTTGGAAGAGAAATGAAATAAAGATGATTATCATCCATCATTCCGCTAAAAAGCTAATGAAAGCATGAAAGATGCTTCCTTCCTACATTTGGAATTCCTGTCAGGGGAGACCACTGTTTGTTGAAATAAATATTGCTCCCATCCTTTCTAAAGTCATATGCATGTTGTTTTTCTTCTTTTTTAAAAAATGTGATATGTTTGTCCCCTAAAAGCACCCCTAGCACAAGAGCAGTTTGTAGAGTGCAGAAAAGGAATTCAGTGATGTACAGCAACAAGCACATCTTTTGTAATTAGAAGGTTGAAGATGCACACATATGCTCTGCTTGGGCATTAGTGAAAAAACCTTCCAGTGATAATGTTCTTATTGTAGGACTCCTTCTGCTTTAAACATCCCAGCTTGTTTTCTCCTCTGTCTCTCTGCTCTTTTTAAATGTAACACAAAGCTAGGTGAATCAGGGAGGATGGCTACAGTTCATGCAGTTGTGTCTTAAGACTTAATGACATTGAAGAGCACACATTTGCATAATTGCATTCAGATGTATGTTTTCTGTGTGCTTTTAAAAGACGGGTTAATAGGGTAGTTAAGGAATCTTTCCAAAGGAGAGAGCAAGGTGGTGGTACCCTTTTTGTTTGGAGTTTTGAGTAGTCTAATGAACAGTGGTGCAGGTTGGTTTGAATATGAATGCGCCGCTGGGACAGTTTGACCTTCATCTGTGATTTGAGTTCATCAGGATTAGTCAAGCTAGGTGATCAAGACCGCTA
>NC_050607.1:2912070-3057070 GCF_013368585.1 Megalops cyprinoides | reverse complement strand
CGCAGTGCGTGTGCTGTGGCAGGCGGGTGTGTGTAACGCAGTGTGTGTAACGCAGTGTGTGTAACGCAGTGCGTGTGCTGTGGCAGGCGGGTGTGTGTAACGCAGTGTGTGTAACGCAGTGTGTGTAACGCAGTGCGTGTGCTGTGGCAGGCGGGTGTGTGTAACGTAGTGTGTGTGTGACGCAGTGTGTGCATAACGAAGTGTGTGCGTAATGCAGTGTGTGTAACGCAGTGTGTGTGTAACGCAGTGTGTGCGTAACGCAGTGTGTGTAACGCAGTGTGTGTAATGCAGTGCATGTGCTGTGGCAGGCGAGTGTGTGTAACGCAGTGTGTGTAACGCAGTGCGTGTGCTGTGGCAGGCGGGTGTGTGTAACGCAGTGTGTGTGTGACGCAGTGTGTGTGTAACGCAGTGTGTGTGTAATGCAATGCGTGTGCTGTGGCAGGCGGGTGTGTGTAACGCAGTGTGTGTGTGACACAGTGTGTGCATAACGAAGTGTGTGCGTAATGCAGTGTGTGTAACGCAGTGTGTGTGTAACGCAGTGTGTGTAACGCAGTGTGTGTAACGCAGTGCGTGTGCTGTGGCAGGCGGGTGTGTGTAACGCAGTGTGTGTGTAACGCAGTGTGTGTGTAACGCAGTGTGTGTGTAACGCAGTGTGTGTAACGCAGTGCGTGTGCTGTGGCAGGCGGGTGTGTGTAACGCAGTGTGTGTGTGACGCAGTGTGTGTGTAACGCAGTGTGTGTGTAACGCAGTGTGTGTAACGCAGTGCGTGTGCTGTGGCAGGCGGGTGTGTGTAACGCAGTGTGTGTAACGCAGTGCGTGTGCTGTGGCAGGCGGGTGTGTGTAACGCAGTGTGTGTGTGACGCAGTGTGTGTGTAACGCAGTGTGTGTGCTCTCTCTCTGCAGCAGCAGCAGCAGCAGCTGGCCGCCCAGCAGCTCGTCTTCCAGCAGCAGCTCCTGCAGATGCAGCAGCTCCAGCAGCAGCAGCAGCTCCTCAGCCTGCAGAGGCAGGGCCTCATGTCCCTGCCCCCCAGCCAGGCCGCCCTGCCTGGCCAGGCGCTCCCGCAAGGTAGGCCCCCGCCCCGGACACCCCGGCACGGGGCGGTCATGTGACATCCCACACCGCTCTGTTTCTCTCTCCCACTCTCCATCTCCTTTTTACTTCCAGCCCCTCTATCTCTCCCTCTTTCTGTCTTCATCTCTCTGTCGGTCCTGCTCTCTCCCCCTCTTGGTCTCTCTATCTCTTTCTGTCTCCAATTCTGTCTCTCCCTTTCTCCTCCTCTTTTTCTGTCTCCCTCGCTCTGCTGCTGTCTCCCTCTCTCTCTCCCTCTCCCCCTCTCTTTCCCTCTCCCTCTCCCTCTCTCCCTCTCTCTCTCCCTCTCCCCCTCTCCCCCTCTCTCTCCCTCTCCCTCTCTCCCTCTCTCTCTCCCTCCCTCTCTCTCTCTCCCTCTCCCTCTCTCCCTCTCTCCCTCTCCCTCTCCCCCCCTCTCTCTCTCCCTCTCTCTCTCCCTCCCTCTCTCTCCCCCCCCTTTCTCTCTCCCTCTCCCCCTCTCTCTCTCCCTCTCTCTCCCTCCCTCTCCCCCCCCTCCCTCTCTCCCTCTCTCCCTCTCCCTCCCTCTCTCCCCCCCCCCCTCCCTCTTCCTCCCTCTCTCTCCCTCTCTCTCTCTCTCTCTCCCTCTCTTGTTGTTGTTGTTGTTGTTTGTTGCCACTGAGCGTGCGCGGGGGAGAGAGCAGCGGAGCAGGATCAGGAGAGGAACAGAGGGAGAGGTAGACACCTGCCGCATCTGTGTATACCGAGACGGCACGCCATCATAATTATTAATTATTGTGATGCTGAAATCAAGGCGGGAGCAGCCCTGAGCTCAACCGGGAGCTCCCATCCACGGCGTCTGCTGTTCCTGGTTAACCTTTTCATCATATCCTTTCCCTAACACGGCTCGTTTAGCAATCAGACGTAATGAGAGAGAATTGGAGAGAAGTCTGTTTTCATCATAGCCGAGCATTCGTTATTTCTGCGTCTGGATCGTTTGTTACGGAGCGATGCTGTTACAGTGTGCATGTGAGACTGTGTGTGTGTGTGTGTGTGTGTGTGTGTGTGTGTGTGTGTGTAAAGGGTTTGGTGTTATCGTTCGGAGTAATGTTATAGTGAAAACACAGTGCAGCTAAGAGAGGGATGTGGAGGGGCAGTGCAAAGGGAGCGAGCTGGGAGAAACCGGACTCGTTTCATTCTATGCTGCTGTCATTTGAAAAGAATAAGCAACACCTTGCTTTTATGACAGGGGTGTGTGCGTATTTGTCATCAGGAGGCTGGGCAGTTTGTCAGTCAGCACAGGTAGAATTAGAAAGAATACAGATGGCTGACCCGGGTCTAGTGGAGAATGTAATGCATGTGAGAGCACCTCGGTTTTCAGAAGGATGCAGCATCTCCAGGGACTTGACTCAGAGACGTTCTTTTCATGTTTGCGGTGCTTTTCCTTTGATGAGTTTGTGAGGCCGTCTCTGAGGGATTAAAGATGCCTAACTCCCCTTCTCCCGCCCCCCTCCCAGCTGGCCTGAGCCCCGCGGATATCCAGCAGTTATGGAGAGACGTGACCGGGACCCCAAACATGGATGACGGCAGCAGCAAACCCAGCGGGTTGGACCTCACTACGACCAGCTCCTCCTCTACTACCTCCTCCACCACGTCCAAAGCCTCGCCTCCCATTACCCATCATTCCATAGTGAACGGCCAGTCGTCGGCGCTCAGCGCGAGGAGAGAAAGGTAGCTCCTCCTCGCTAACGCTCGCACAGACACGCGCTGTGGGGTGACTGCGTCTTCCCACCAGCCTTCAGAAGCTGTCAGACGCTTCCAGGGGAGACCTGAAGGATTTGCCCCGTTTAAAAGATTCGCACGCCGGTATAACTTCAGGGACGACGCGGGGCTTTGTTTGTTTGTTTGTTCAGTTGTTGATTAATGTCTCGGTAATAGTCAGAACAGAGCATCCCTTGTGATGGCAGCTGTGTTTAACAGCGTGCTTGCGCAAAATCAAAGGCCGTGAGGTATTCCGCTCAACAGCGGGAACAGTCAGCTAACCTCCGCGTGCATTAACAATTTAGTGCTTTTTTTTACTCCTCTTTCTTTTGAAATGACTGCGCTACGCTGCTTGTCATATAAACAGAATACACAGTGGCAGTATGGATTCTCATAATGTTTATCCTGGTGATGGAGCCTTTACATATTGCGCTGGTATGAAAGTCTGTTCACACTTCCGTCTACCTGCCTAATGCATTATTTAAGCATTTCTGCAAAATAATAAGGAGTCAGACGCTGCGCAGAGCGGTGTAAAGGCAGGATGTGTGCGGTAATTGATATAAAGTAGACGCTCTCTGAGCAGGAGGCAGGGTGTGCAGAAGGAATGTGTTCTGAAGCGGAAAATAAAACGCGTCTCCCAGGGACCCCTGCTTCTCAGGGGCGTCCCACACCCGTCAGAGACAGCCTCCGACTCTCTCTCTCACGACGCGCTGGCCGGAAACCTGCACAGGTCTCCCTCAGTCCAGCCAAATGTGCTGCGGCAGAGACACAGGGGTTAACTGCAGTCATAAAACACGCCGTCTGTGTGCTGCCATAATTTGGGTCAGTGTGACGTCAAATGAACAGACAATGGTTAAGACAAATAACACCACAGAGGGCATTAAGCAGATACTCTTTCTTTGGAGATGATTTTAGTCATTCACTCAAAGGTTGCACAAAGCTCAGCTTATTCTTAAGTTAAATTTCTTTGACTTTTCCTTGCATGGTGGATAGAGCTCACACATACAGTTTTGGGTCAGCATTAACATGTGGCAGATGGTAGGACTTTGGTCGTGACTTGGCTTGGTTGTTTTTCTCACTCTTTGTGGCGGGGGTTTTGGCTCATTTTCGTGCCGTGATCAGTAGATCACCCAGCTTTAGCAGGTGAATGGAGCGGGTGAGCAGTGCGGGCCCCAGCAGACGGGGCCCGTCATGGCTGCCGTGTCTGACGCTGCGTTTTCCCTCCACAGCTCTCTGCACGAGGAGCCCGGGGCCTCACACCTGTTGTACGGACACGGAGTCTGCAAGTGGCCGGGCTGCGAAAGCATCTGCGAAGATTTCGGACAGTTTCTCAAGTAGGTAACCTGCTCTGTCTCCATCCTGCTTTCTCTCCACCCTGCTTTCTCTCCACTCTCATTGGCTGGATGGTGTGTTCATTGTGAAGCTTCTCTGCTCAAAATGGCAGACATTAAATGTAGAGTTGTTGAATTGAAATGAAATATGAATAGCAAGTCTGTTTCTGGTAACACATAAAGAGTTTTGAAACCCAAGCCTATATGAAGTGCCTTGATGGTACTTTGTTCTCAGAGAACAGGGAGTCTTTCAAGCCTCTCACTCTGTAAAATGTTTGTTTTTTTAAAAGGGGTTTACCAGATTCCTGCTGTAAGACCTTGTGGGCAGGTGGTGGTGATAATGTGGCTTGCACATACATTTTGTCTTCTTCATTCCAACATAAAGAACGCTCCCAAACAAATGTAGAACTCCTGGACGCAAAAGCTGAAAGGTTGCACCTTAAGAATGAAATGGCCAGAATACTGGAGCATCTCCAAAAGACTACTGGAAAGGATGAAATTTGGATGGGTTTGTGTAAATGGGAAAAGCTAATAGAGAATTACTTAGATGTGCAGCTTCACAGTGGCTGAATTCAGTGTTGCATCTGAGAGAAAGCATGAACTCTTCGTTTTAGTTAATGAGCTCATTTGTAATTGGTCTGGTTTTGTTGCCAGGGTGTTGGCGGAGAGATCAAAGAAGAGGTGTTTGCAGTGGTGCAGATTATCACTTGTAATATTGCCACTCAGGAGAGAACATGTTCATCAAAAAAAGAGAAATTGTTCAGTTGGATATTTTAATTAGATTTGTAATTAAGACTCCAGAAATGATTTTGTAGTGCCTCTGGGTGGAAGTGCCCACCTAAAGCAACACAAAACTGTAAAATTGAGACATTCAGTTCATTTTTATTCATTATGGGCTCGGTTTTTTTTTTGGCCTAATCTTCTCAAAAGATTATGGCCTCAAAAAGGTGCAGGACTCCCTGCTAATACATGCAGCCGGATGGCTACCAGACTACATCTGTCACTGATTCTGGTGCCGTGTTTGCTGCAAAATGTGCTTCATCTGCCTGGGAAGGTGTTTCTCTACTGTAACAGATATACTGTACATGTTCTACAAACAGCCTGCTAGTGTGTCAGTCTGTTTCTGCGGCACAGAGATGGGTTGCTTTTCACAAAACATGGACATTAGAATGTGGTGTGATAGCAAAAACCAGTATATGCCACTTGACTGTCACATTGAATGCTTTTTTGATATTTCATCTTTGAATGGCTGGTATCACACGTTTTGGTGGCATTGTTGGTGTCTGCCTGTAGATTTTATTCCTTTTATGAGTATTCTTTTAAAATTCACCAGATGTGCTTTAATATATATTCATCCATTTTATCGGCTCAAATTGAATAATGCTGGTGTGCAGCTAATAAAAAAGCTTTTACAGTATTTACAGGACTTTTAGCCAAGATCTCCATATTCAGCAGAAAAATACTCTGGAAGAGTGAACACAAATTCGCCCTTCGGAAAGGGCTTACAGACTTAATGCACGTTAGCATGGAGGCCCTTTCAGGTGATCTGAAGCCCAGTGGATCTGCAGCTGAACGTGGTGCTGCTTCCCCCTGCCCAGCAGGGTTAATGCAAGCCGCTGCACCTGCGTGAAGAACGTGTGTCTGTGTTTACCTGCGGCCGCCCGGCTCCGTGCCCGATAAGAGGCAGAGGGAGATGCTGGCGGAGCCGTCTGCCTCGCGGTAAGGATCAGGAGCTGGCTGTGTCTCAGCATCGCTGGGGAGGATTAGGGTCTGAAGCGGGCCACCCTCACTCAGAGACTCAAGAAGGCTCTGCAAGAGCCTGCCTCCTGACGCCTGCTCTGGAGATTTGTGTGTGTTTGGCTCATTTTACAGGCGGCATGCGGTGCCCTGCGGATAGGGTGTGTGGAATCCGTTTTTTAGTTATTTATTTAGAAGCGAAGTGTGAGTAGAAGACCTTCCGAGCTCAGAGCGCAGTGCTGGGACGGGACGGGCGGAGGTGCGTGCCCTTCAGGAGCTCGCAGGAAGCAGACACGAACGGAGCGCAGATCACAGAGCCGAGCTTGTCGTGTCAGGGAAGCCTTTTCAGGTTTTCACTGAGGCGTCAGTCATCCCGTGCTAACAGACAGGTTTACTGTGTGCGGCCTGAGCACGTGGCTTTAAACGGTTTATATAAGAAATGTGTCAAAATCAGCCGCCACTCTGACAGGCCGGTCCACCCATCCTCCAGGCTAACTCTGCCAACCAATCAAAAGAGTGCAGCAGCATGGCTGACCTTTGATTGGTCGCAGAGGTGCTCATCGAGATCTGTAGTGTGGACAGCTTTGTGCTGCTCTTTTTAGGTCTGTGCGCTAGGAAACAGGGCCTTGGGCTCTCCCTTTAATATGAAGTTCAGCCATAACTGTGTGTGTATCTGAACTTCTCATGTGCTTCATTATGGATTATCACTCTTAATTGCATTGGTGGGTCATCTCCGCACTGTGGTCTGTGTGTATGTACAGACCGTCATCCCATTGGCCAGAAAGCAACTGTGGGGTTTCTGTGATATTCCCTTTGGGTGTGATTAGAATTGATTGATTACTGTGCAGGAACAGGGCTTTGCTTAGCATACAAACACATTGACTATTCACACTATCCTTTGGAGTATTATTAGAGATTTCCATGCTGTAGGTTTAATGTGAAACTCTGAGCTGTGGATATCAGGTGTTTGAATTTTAACAGGTAGCACAGCCTTAGAGTGGTCATACTGAGCCAAGTGTGTGGAGGTAATGAGCGTGACCTCCGCAGCGCCTAATGTATGTCTTCATTTTATTTAGGAAAGTGTATCATTATCACACGCGCCTCCTCAGAGGCAGTCTAATGCCCTTATTGATTTCCTCTGAGGAGAAAGGAAGAGCCGCATTATCGGCTGTAATGAAGAGTCTTTCGAACGGCCGTTGCGTGCAGTCCCAAATTTCACTGCGGCCCGGCTTTGGAGGAAACAGGGCCTGAATCGATGGCAGCTCATCGGGCTGGCGGTTAACTTCTCCTCTGCCTTGTTACCCCCCTGCCCCGCAGCAGAGCAGCTGTGAGGCTAAGCGGCTGTTTTAATTACAGCCACAGGCAGCTGGCTGGATGAGACAGGACCTCTCAGAGCGAGAGCAGGGGTGCTGTGTTTGTGTATTCAGCTCGCAGACAGAGAGGAACGCTGAAAACTGTTTTTAAGGTCAGCGCATCAGAGCGTCAGAGCATCAGCACGCAGTATGCATATTCTGCCTCCATCTCCGCGCAGAAGTCGAGCCCTGCGTTTGTTGTGTCACGGTGTAACCAGCCCGTTCATGGTGTGTGAACAGTATACTTTCAGAAACAGTGTTTAGGTTTGTTTTGAATGACAAGAGAGCTTTGGGCATGACGGACCACGTGTTTTAAAGGTGGCAAATGCTCTTGCTTTGGTTTTTTGTGTGTGTGGTGCTGGAGGTGTCATTCAGGCCAGTCTCTCCCCCCCCCCCCCCCCCCCAGTCCTGTCCCTCCCTCCCAGGGTGAGCCACCCCTGCCTGTCTCACACTGAGCCTATCACATCATTCATTCCACTCTCAAACCAAAAATCAATAGACTGTAAAGTGAGCCGTAAACTGCAGCCGGCCGGAGGACTGTTTGCTCAGAGCTGCTTATTTGAAGTCGCCAGCCTCATCTGTGTGTCGCCCGGCAGTGTGAGGTGTGGAGACCGCAGCAGGCTCATTAGAGGGTGCTTTCCTGAACCCTCTATGCTCGTGTTCATGCATAGAAGAGTAGGACGCCCCTAAATATTTCATAGGGGTGCATTAATTTGTGTGTAATCGTTTGGTTATCAGTTCAGCAGAAGGGGAGCAGGTCTATAAAGAGGGACCAGCGCACACCTGAACCTCAAACAGTCCTGCTGGAAAGAGAGGTGCTGGAGCAGGCAGTGAGTCCAAAACTTCACAAAGATTTTTTAAGGATAAGGAGACGCTCGGTCCTTCCGAAGCAGCTATAATTCATGACATACACCGTATATCAAGCGCGTAAGATGGCATTATGAGCACTGAGATGAAAAGCGGGAATGTGCAACATTAGACTTCCTGAGAGAGACGTGATTAAATGATTAATGAAATGTCTTTTTGCATGGGCCTTCCGAGACGGCGATTAGGCACGGGCGACAGAGCCCGATGGGTCACGCTGCTTACCGCCACAGCAAACCTCACTCAGACCAGGAGAACGTTCAGACTGCAGACGGTTACAAAGGCACAGACAGCAATCGGAAAAACCTAGCGGCAGCTCCGTAATGGAACCAAAATGCTCTACACAGCGATCAAGCCCCTGGTTACTATATCTGCATGTCTCCGCCCCCTCCCTCTCCTGATTGGTGTAATTAGGGCGGGTAATGAGTAGGCCGTGTGATTTAGCGTACTGCAGGTAAACAATAGTAAGGTGAGCAGGTGGGAGGTGCAGCAGAGGTGTGGATGTGGGCCTCACGTTCTCGCTCACGTTTTAGAGGCAGAGCCGGGAACGTTCACCGAGGGGCTGCAAGCTAGCCTATAATTACAGGAGAGAAGGTGTCAGCCCTGGCATTTCATAAGCGTGCTTCCTCAAAGAGCGCTTTGTGAGTTCGTCAGCAGTGATAATTTAGATAGAGGCTCATTACCGAACAGTGTTACGCTTTAAAAACCTTTTCGCCCTCACACCCCGGGAATAAAGGTCTGTTTAAATGGCCAGGTTCTTTTGTGTCCTGCAGACAGAATCCAATCAAGGCAAACCTTCATGGCAGTGCAGTATGCAGGGTTTTTTTTATTCTAATGAAGTGCCATGAAGGTGCATTTAATATGTCTCCTGGAAATACATGCTCTGAAAGAAACATTTTGTAAATGTGGCTGGGGTTAAATTGCAGATGCTTTGTATCAGTAAATGAAGGCAGTGCTAACGAGCAAATGACTCCTGCATCAAGCACGGGTCTTCCCTCTGTTGTTTTTCATTATGAAACAGCAGTAATCAGCGTGAGGTCAAGGGAACCTTTCTGCTACACTCGGAATACTGTCGTTATTGCATAACGAAAGATAACATTGAAAAGTCATTTGCATGCCGAGGGTGCTGTTGTTGGCCAGTGTTTGGGGAGAAATTTTTCACCTGTAGATATTTTTAAACAAATTGCTTTTGCTCTTTTTTCAAATGGAGGTGTTGAAAAAAATGTGAAAAATGTTGTGTGACTTAGTGTGGTATCTTGGGGTAGCAGGCTTGTAAACAGAAGGTGATAGGTTTTAGCCTTGGGCTTTGCCTTTATTCTGAAGCAGAATGTCTGTAGTTGGTATCCAGCTGTATGAGTGGGTAATACAGGTATAAATCTAAAGATGTGGCCCTGGATGAAGGCTTGTTCTACTGTGAGCAAATAGAATATTACAGGCACGTTGAAAAGGCTCCTTAATCCACTGCAGGGATTACTGAAAGTGGACTGTGCCAGTGTCCCTCTGACGTGTGTGACTCCTGTCACATGACAGGAAGTAACATGTAGTTGATTTAAAAGAATGATGACATCATAGCATCCGGATTGGTTAGT
Source organism: Megalops cyprinoides (assembly GCF_013368585.1). Lineage (NCBI taxonomy): Eukaryota > Metazoa > Chordata > Actinopteri > Elopiformes > Megalopidae > Megalops > Megalops cyprinoides. The sequence continues at coordinate 3,047,409 of NC_050607.1, read as the reverse complement.
ATTTCATGAATGAATGTTTGCTGATGTGCGCTCCCTGTCACCATAGAATACTTAATGTATTAGGTAGTGCTGCTTAAGGTAGTGTGTTGGTGAGATGTGCGCTTGGCTGTACTAGGGCCCGGTCATTTTGCCTGTGGCCCCGGTGAACGGGACTGTCCTGCTAATGAACAGTAATGATGTGTGGTGATTGCAGCAGAGTGGTTGTGTGTGTGTTTCTGAGGTGTGTCTTTCATGTGTCCTGCTCTTTGTGTTTCTCAGGCACCTTAACAGCGAGCATGCGCTGGATGACAGGAGCACCGCCCAGTGTCGGGTTCAGATGCAGGTGGTGCAGCAGCTGGAGATCCAGGTGTGTGTGTGTGTGTGTGTGTGTGTGTGTGTGTGTGTGTGTTTGTGTTTGTGTTTATGTGTGTGTGTGTGTGCTTGTGTTTATGTGTGTTTGTGTTTATGTGTGTGTGTGTGTGTGTGTGTGTGTGTGTGTGTGTGTGTTTATGTATGTGTGTGTGTGTGTGTGTGTGTGTGTTTATGTATGTGTGTGTGTGTATGTGTGAGACTGTGTGTGTGTGTTTATGTATGTGTGTGTGTGTATGTGTGAGACTGTGTGTGTGTGTGTGTGTGTGTGTGTGAGACTGTGTGTGTGTGTTTATGTATGTGTGTGTGTGTGTGTGTTTGTGTGAGACTGTGTGTGTGTGTTTATGTATGTGTGTGTGTGTGTGTGTGTGTGTATGTGTGAGACTGTGTGTGTGTGCGATCATCTCTGAGAACAGCCCTGCTGTACAGCAGATCCCACACTGGAAGCTTTTTATGAAAAAAAAAAAAAAATCATTTCCTTTTTTAAATTTCATTTTGTTTGTTCATAAGCTCCTTCCTTTCCCCTCAATACAAACGCACCCCTCCTGGTGTGTATTAATTAAATGCATTTTGCACCAGAGGAAACCTCATAAGAAGGTGCTATTTTCAGTGCACGGAACACTTTATTCTGTGGAGTCAGAGGAAAGAAAATGAGGCCTCTAATTCAGTGACGTTATTAGGCAGCAAGGCTCCATTTTTAACACACGAGCCGAGTTTATGCAGGGCGGCCCGACACCTGCAAAACCAGGACAAACAGGACAGTGAAACACTATTTAGAGTTGCCGCCCATGTGACCATTATGCCTCTGGGCCTCTCCAGGATTCCTGCATGAAGACAGTTTCTGTGTCACGTGTCAGATTTTGAGTTCGGCTGGCAGCAAAGGGCTACGGAATACTCAGGCCAACAGCACAGCCAGATGTAGTAGCTTTACTGTTGCTCCCCTCACTGGCTTTCTGTGGTCCGAAGGCCTGTCAGTCATAATGAGGCCCGGTGCATTGTGGGAGGTCCGCTGGTCGTAATGAGGCCCTGGTGCATTGTGGGAGGTCCGCTGGTCGTAATGAGGCCCGGTGCATTGTGGGAGGTCCGCTGGTCGTAATGAGCCCTGGTGCATTGTGGGAGGCGCCGGCTCGGCCCTGTCACTCCACAGAATTAGATTGATGATGGCAGATTTCAGGGGCGCTAACGGGAGGCCTCCCCCCGCCCCACAGCTGCTGGCTCCGCGCCCGTCCTGGCGGTGTCCGGGGGACCCCATGCACAGCACGTGCCCGGCCCCTCTAATTTACAGCCTCCAAAACCTGTTACTGTCAAAGCAGCCCCGACCCAGATCCCGCTATTGACAAAAAGATGAAGCCTCATTTGTTTTTCACTGACCTTTCAGCACCCTGCGCCACGAGGGGTCTCCCCCTCTCTCTCTCTCTCTCTTTTGCTCTCTCTCTCTCTCTCTGTCTCGCTCCCTCTCTCTCTCTCTCTCTCTCTCTCTCTTCCTCTCTCTCTCTGTCTGTCTCCCTTTCTCTCTCTCTCTCTGTCTGTCTCGCTCTCTCTCTCTCTCTCTCTCTCTCTGTCTCTCGCTCTCTCTCTGTCTGTCTCTCACTCTCACTCTGTTTAAAGGCAGCTTCCAGGCCAGCTCAGATACGGATACAGATACAGATGACTCCTTACTGTGAGACAGTCTCAGCCACACAATGGCTGACTGTGGTAAACTGGCAGAATGGCTAATTTCTAAAAGCATCCTGTTGCCCCTCCTCTTCCCTCCCTCCCTCTGTCCAATCACAGCTCTCTAAAGAACGCGAGCGTCTCCAGGCCATGATGACCCACTTGCACATGCGACCCTCAGAGTCCAAGGCGTCTCCCAAACCGGTGAGTGGATGTTTCCCCGGAGACTGTCCTTGCATGACTGCGGAGGGAGCTGCCAAAAACAGCACCTCAACCGCCACAGTTCCAAGAGCACCAAGCAGGAGGCGGTGGGCTTTAACACTGTGCAGGTCTTTAGAATAACACCGTGTCAAACGAATCCCATCATTCCAGCCTGAAATGTGCAGCCATCCTGAGGAGATGGGTATACTGCTGACAACAACCTGTTCACCAGCAATAGCAGTTTAGCAGCATGATCAAGCCAGCACTCTGAGCTGCACTGTATGAGGCTGAATGAATATTTCACTCTGGGTGGGAGAAAACCTCTGAACGCAGTCAGGTGACTGAAGCTAGTCATGGTTGTGTGCAAACTGGTAGCAGTGTTGTAGTTGTGAGTTCCCTGTCAGAGTTTAGACAGGGTAATTGCACAGAAATAAAAATACCCCCAAACGCCTAAGAATTAATTTAATTGGACAATTGTTGTAAATTCAGGTGAATACACTCATTTATACTCGTATGATAATTCAGATGTGCCATTTGGTGCCATTGTAATTAGACTGAAGGTATTGAAACACACTGTAACTGTCACAAGTAAGTGAGCGTATATTGTTACATGTATTTGGTGACATATTGTAAGCCACTTAAAGTATTCCTTCAAGTAAAGATTATGTTGATTGTCATTTCAGTGGAGTAATTCTCTGTATCATATAAACAGATACTCACCAGATTGGATAAGTACCCAGAAATCCACAAGGAATTTTCTGCCTTTTTCCAATTAATTATTCAGTCAGTCATTTTTCCCAGCTCTAGCTGTAATAATGTAAGTAGTTACATCCACAGTAATGAAGAACAGAGCGGGAAGGAATAATGCAAATGAAGTCTTGCATTGCGCGATCCGCGCATTAAAGAATCGCTAATTGCATTTGATAGCGCCCAATTAATGCGGAAAGCCGAGACCAGCGGTTTCACAAGAGGCCACATTTCGGAGTTCCCTTTGGAGCCAGAGATCGGCAGAGCACACTCACATCGGCCAGGATACAATAAAAAAAAAATAGAATTTATGGACCCAACAGAAGGAAGCTTCATAATTGATATCATAGTAGAGATTTATGCCTTCATATGCAGAGGCTGAGTTGAAACAGCCCACACATTTGATAAATATTAATGGTATGAATTTATTACCGGGGTGAAACGAGCTCTGTTGGTTCATCACGGCACCCTTAACAGCTATCAGTCGGGGAACACGAGGTGCAAGCACACTGTCTGTTATATGACCCCATTTACTCTCTGAATGGTACTTCATTAAATGCTACCTTTTGGCCATGCTATGGATGGATGGAAATCAAAGTTATCAGGGCTGCTAGCCCTGAATAATGAGTTCCAGCCAACCTTGTATATATTCAGATGAGCAGAGGTAGCAAAGAGCTCACCGTGACTCTAACACTCTCCGCCTTGCTTAGATTTAATAAATTCCATTTTGCGGATGCCAGATCGCACGCCTACAAATATCTTACGCTTGTTACCTGCCCTGAAAAATATGTTAGCTTTAACACTATAAATATACATGCTACAACACATGCTTTACATGGTTTATTTTGAATGGCTCTCTCACTGTGCTTGACAGCGTGTTCAAGCCCTTTGTTGGCTTTTCATGCATAATTACATGAAGGGAAAATTTTGCCTGCTTCTGCAATGCAAAACACAATAGAGGCACGATTCGGTGGAAGGCCAGAGCTCCTGCCCTCAGCGTAACCTGATATCACTTATACAGAGATTATATTAGATTACATGCAGAGCAGTCATAGCGTTTAATTGCCCTAAACATCACACTGGCATTTTTTTTCCCCAGTTGGTCACCATATTCTGATTATAGAGAGTTGTGGAGCCACTAATGACACTTGCAGAACGTATCCAGGAGGCTGGACTATGGACCGTTGACAGTAGACAGTGAAGCACTGTGTAGAATGCATTCCTGCTGCTTCAATGATGGAAACACATAATCCTCCTGAGAAATTAAATTAATGGCATTTTGGTATTTTTATACCCCAAAAAGCCACATAGTTTAACTGCAGGTGGCTGTAGCAGAGTTTCAGCACCTGTACACTGTGGGGTTTAAGACAGTGTGTGGAGTGCTGTAGGCTGGAGACCCAGCACCAGTAGAGTCTGGGGTTTAAGGCAGTCTGTGGGGTGTGTAGTACACTGGAGACCCAGTACCAGTGGAGTCTGGTGTTTAAGGCAGTCTGTGGGGGTGTAAAGTACACTGAAGACCCCAACACCAGTATGTTTGGGGTTTAAGGCAGTCTGTGGGGTGTACAGCGCACTGGAGACCTCAGCACCAGTAGAGTTTGAGGTTTATCGTGAGCAGATGCACTGGGGAAATGCCTTTGGCTACCAGTGGTTATTATTATAATCCTGCTAATGTGCCTCTGCTGGCTGCTGCCCAAGAAAGCACAATTAGCTGGCATATGTTAATTTCTGTTCTCTAACAAATCTCCCCATTTGCTGGGAGTGTAAAACATCTTCTCAAAGAAGATCAATCACCTCTCCATTAAAGACACCGTGTTTGTGTTGACAATTGCCGGTTTGGAGAGGACATTTTGTTGACAATGTTAATTTTTCCATTTTCCACTTTCACATCACTGCCAAGTTTGTGGTTATTCAGAAAGCTAGCTCCAGCAGCGGCCTAGTTTTAAAGCCCTGCCATGTGTATGTCCTGTTACCAGCATATCTGTGTGAAGTGAGCATATCATATCTCAGCATATCATCTGAGTGAGGCATTCAGAAGAGTTTGGAAACTCTTAACAGGGAGATTCCATTCCCCTTTCGCCGTCTCCACTCACATTTAGCTTGAATGTTTTCAGCGTCCTCTGGCTAATTTGCAATTAAGACAATTAGCTCTGAATGCGCGGTAATGCCATAACCATTCCACCAAATTAGCGCTGAGGCTAAGGTCACAGTGGAATTTTCCACTTGACTGGGAGCCTCTCCGCTGAGATTTGGAACTGAAAATAATAATAATAAAAAAAAAAAATTAAAAAAAAGAAAAAAAGGACTGGATTAGTTTGACGTTTGGGGATGTGTCCAGTACAGCGGAGAGTGATGTACTGTGTTAGTACGGGAGTGGGTGAGCTGGGCACAGCATTGACAGAAGCAGAGATGTGATGGTCAGTAGAGGTCAGGTGGCAGCTGGCCCGCAGTATTGCACCGTACACAGAGAGGTGCGCTCGGATTGAGATGGGCTTGGATAACACTGAAGCAGATCATTAGATAATCTCTAACAGCGTGCTCTAATTAGAATTCTTATGATACAATTTCATCCTGTAATTAGTTGAGATTGGCTGCTTCCCTTGCAGCTTATTAGTGGAAACACAGCTGCAGAAGTGAATCCACTCTCATTTGTCAGAGCTGTTTAAAGCATGTGTGCTCTCTCTCCCTCCATCTCTCTCCGTCTCTCTCTCTCCCACTCTCTCTCTCCCCCTCCCTCCACCCTTCCCTCTGATCCCCCCCCCATCTCTGCAGCTCAATTTGGTGTCGAACGTCACCATGTCAAAGAACCTGCCGTCGGTGTCCCCCCCAAACTTACCTCACACCCCCACCACGCCGACGGCCCCGGTCACCCCTCTGTCCCAGGTGCCCTCGGTCCTGAGTCCCGCCAGCGTGCCCAGCGCGGGGGCCATCCGGAGACGCCACTCAGACAAGTACTCCATCAGCATGGGCTCAGGTACTGCCACACTATCATTATTATTATTATTATTATTTACTGTCACGAGTACTCCGTCAGCCTGGGCAGAAGTACTGAGGAAGCAGTATCACCATTCTTATTCTTGTCATTTGCCGTAGCTGTTTATTTGAACGTCTCCTGTTTGATATTTGTATTTAAACAGGGCTGGTAATGATTATGTTAGGTGGCAGATTATTCAGATACAGCATACTGTCTCTGCTGGCTCCGATTTCCATCCTGTGGAGTGCCTTCAGATTTTTCTGTAGCATTTGGACTGGTGTTGTAATGTCATCTCTCCTTGTCTTGTTTTTAATATATTGACATGTACATGTATGTACTGTATATGAAATTCAGTATGAATTCTGTAACTAAAGGATTAAAATGTACCAATTGCTTTAGACAGTGACTTGGCATATATGTATTTATTAATTTTTCCAGAGATCGCCCCAAATTATGAGTTCTATAAGAATGCAGATGTCAGGCCTCCGTTTACTTATGCAACTCTCATAAGGCAGGTAAGTGGAAAACAAATTAACTTTGCCTGATTAGATTCCAATTAACCGCTGCGTAAATGAAGTCAGCTTTGAGAAAGAGTGAGCCAGTCTGAGAGAGTGAACCCTTATGCACTGTCCTCTCATTTCAGGCTATCTTGGAAGCGTCTGACGGCCAGTTAACGCTCAACGAAATCTACAGCTGGTTCACGCGGACGTTTGCCTACTTCAGACGCAACGCGGCCACTTGGAAGGTGAGGTCTCAGCCCCCCCCAGGCAGGCTGTTAGAGGCCGGGGGGGTGGGGGGGGGGGGGGCGTTTCCATACCTGCCACCAGCCGATTAGTGTCTCTCTCTCCTCTTTTGAAGCCACCTCTTCAGCAGACCAAATTCCCTCCCCCCAAATGACGGGCGGAAGAATCATGCTGCCTCTGATATCGCTTTCTAATTTGGTGCAATTAATAGGCGCGGCTTGGCAGAGAGGAGCAGGGCCTGACACGCTAATCACAGTGCAGACACTCAATCAGCACCTTTGTGCCGTACACCTCCCCCCCCCCACATATTATTGGCTAATTAGTTTTCAAAATGGCTGTTTGCCTCGCACAACAAATGCAGGCTGTGGGGTTTTTGCCCTGTTTTTTAGCAGACACCACACCCCAAGGTCCCGATAAGTGCTAGTGTAGGAGAGAGAGGTGACTGTGATCACTCAGCCAGGACTAATGGAAGGAGGAGTGACAATGTTTTCCTAGACAAAGGGCGTCGTTCATGTCCTGGTGTCCAAATAACTTCGTTGCCCGCTCCCCTGCAAAAAGGGCCAAAAAAGCCGTCCTCTCCACGCTTCTATTTTTGGAAGCGCCCCGTGTCTGGGGAGATAAGAGCTCTACCCTAAGCCCCGAACGTGCAGTTTCATTCCCATTTCCAGAAAGGGGGCTGAAGCGGCAATTAGCCAGCAGCCATCACAGGCGCATGGAGGGGACCTCTCATCTGCATACTGAGCATCTCCCAGCACTGCATTTACCAAAGTGAATTCATTTGGATTTAGAATGCAAATGATCAGCGGCGAGAGATCTCAGATCTGCGGCAGTGTGAAAAAGCTCACGGCCTCGCTGTGATGAGCTGTTCGGATGTTCCCTTACATGTTGTGCCTTTTTTTCTAAATGGATTAAGCTGTTTTATTTACGCAGTCCGACCTGAATACTAATCACGTTAAAATGCTAATCTTGCAAGACAAAGCAAACCTGGTTTTTCTTTTTTTTCCACAAGAGACTAGCTTATATATTTACATTTTAGTTTCCACATTTCCTTGGAAGCATATTAGAGAAATGGTCTGTGATGGGTCTGTCACTTTATTAACCCAGAGAAATTTTAAAAGAAATGAAAGGTGATTTAATATCTTAGCCTGGTCTCATCAGCTCGGCTGGGAGACCCAGTTCTCATTCTGCTCAGCTTATTAGTTCTAACTATATAGCATGCATAATAAAACCTCTCATTTGCTCATTAATATTAAAATGATCATATTCAGAGCCATGGGCATTAAGATCAATCAAATCCTTGGATTTTCGGGTCAGATGCAAGATCTGCTTATGAGTTTCCACGGAATCCCTTTCTTAAAGCGAAACCCATGCGCCTCCGTTATGAAATTATTAAAATAATCTGCAGAAATTAATCAATAGGTTATTATTTGTGGGATCCCTGCGTGTTTTAAGCAGATTTATTTCAATATGTATGGGGAACGTGTTGCAGATGGCGAAATGGATGGTAATTATTGGACACGTTGCTTGGGGAGAAATGCATGTGTTATTATTAGATGGTGTTTAAGAATCGGTCTTAAATGAGATCTGAGCTTTATCGGTCCTGCATTATCCTTCCTACGCAGGGATGCATTTTTAATAGCATGACCACAGCCTTGTGTGTTAAGAAAAGGGAGCAGTAGCTTACACTGCCTGACGCTGCACACGGTATCTCTGCGTATGTAGCCTTTTTAATGACTCCTTTAATGAGGACTTGCGTTTCCTTCGGACATTTTAAGAACCGCTGTCAGCTCCCCCAGGGCCCCCAGAGCAGCCCACCCCCCCCACAGTAGAGCAGCTTCTCCAGGAATGGGACAGTCATGCTGCTAGTTCCATGGGTCCTGTCCTTTCGGAAGATCCTGCAGTTTGCGCTGGTGTAATGAGAATGGGGGGGGGGGGGGCTCTGTTTCTGCATGCAGTTCACAGTGGACTTTTTTGTCACTCTTACATTATGATCGGGAATTGAACAGCGCATACAATGGTGTGTCACCTTTTCATGGTGAATACAGCTGGAGCCCAATTCCAAAGCTGTATAGAATGTCATAGAAGGTTCGTCCATATAAAAAGGAACAAAAAAAGCCTAAAAGGTGATTTTTTTATCGTTGACTGCAGGCTTTTGTGTGCCCCTGTTCCCCTCTCTGCAGAACGCGGTGCGCCACAACCTCAGTCTGCACAAGTGCTTCGTCCGGGTGGAGAACGTGAAGGGCGCCGTGTGGACCGTGGACGAAATAGAATACCAAAAGAGGCGGTCGCAGAAGTTAACGGGGTACGCTACGCCTGCATTGTGCCTCCCTACCTGTCCCCCAGCACGGCGCGTCACACACACACATACATACACATACACACACACACACACACATACACACACACGCGCGCGCGCACACACACACACACATACATACACACACACACACACACACACACATTCACACACACACACACACACGTGCGCACACACACACACACGCGCGCACACACACACCTACCTTTTAAGGGGACGTGGAAGTCACCCTAACCCTAACCTTCTCCCCAAGCACCATGTGTCACACACACACGCCTTTTATCCGGCTGTGGAAGTCACAGCGGAGACCCGCACGGTCCAGGCTCTGAGATGACCCAGTCACAGAGCGGTCCACTGTACCAGGCTACCAGTGGATGGAGCTCCCTTTTTATCGGTCACTGTGTGGAATATTTCTGAGGGTGATTCTTCTTCACCTGCCTGCTGTCAGGAGTTCTGACATTGTCTGCTGTTTTATTTCTGTTACTCCTTTGTAGTGTCTTAGTGCTGTGTATTTGATTTCTCTGTGTTACCAGGAGCGTTTTCTCATTTTGTCAGAATTAGCCACCATGAAAAGTTGGATCTTTTCTGTATGATTATAGATTGGTAATGTTATTGTTAACTGTATACTTGCCAGTAGAGCGGAAGCTGGCCTTTTCCCCTTCAGGAAATAATAAGTGTCACTGTGGATGCTTTGATCCTGACACAATTACCTTTTATTGTCTAGGAGTTAGTGTTTGTGGAAATGAATTGCTGCCTTTATCACAGCAGTAAAATTATCGAATAAATATATGAGAGTAATGACCTTTCTCTGTTGTTGATCATATTTCTGTTTTTCTGAATTTTTAGAAGTCCAACGCTTGTCAAAAACCTACCGTCGAGTCTGGGTTACGGAACAGCTCTTAATGCGAGCCTACAGGTAAGGGAGGCCTCACCTTTAACACCTTTGGAGGATTTCAGAGTTTTACCGCCTAAAGCAAAGTGACCGTTCCTGTTGGGTGCTGAGGAGAATATCTCCAGCAGAGGGGCACTTCCCGGTGTGCTGACCCTGCACCAGCCTGTATCTCTGTGTGAGAACAGCCGTCAGCATCCACAGCAAGGAGCAGTGAATCATACAGGGGACAAGTTGTGTGGAACTCCTCTGGGTTTACATGTGTGAGAAGCAAGAAGGCCCCCCGGTGGCCGAGCCTGGAACGTCCCTTTCAGCTCCAGACCTCAGATTGATAGCAGCCTTTGCACATGCGAGTGGATATGCATTAATATTTATCCATGCTGTCATAAATGATTTCACATCAGTGCGTTGGTGAGCAAGGTACTCTTGGCTAAAACTTTAAAATTTAATTACCAAATCTAATTTTTATGTGCAAGATGCAAAATGTGTGGATGTTTCCTTTTGACGTAAAGTTTTAGCCATTTTAATTGTCATGAGGCAGCTGGTATGGGAGTATAAATTGTATGTTAAGTGGCATTGTCACATACACAAACTTGAGCTCAGGCCGAGATCTAACTCATGCCTTTAAACATACTGGCCCACTGAAGTGTTTCTCTGCCACTTCTCATCTAGAGGTTACTTCACATTAAGGCCAAAGATGTGGCAAGAGCCATAACAATCCCTCTCTTTCTCCCTCTCTCTCTCTCCCTTCCTCCCTCTCCCTCTTCCTCCTTCCCTCTATCCCTCCCATCTCTCCGTTTCTCTTTTCCTCCCTCTTCTTATCTCTCTCTCCCTCTCTCCCTCCTTCCCTCTCTCCCTCCCTCTGTCTCTCAGGCGGCTCTGGCAGAGACTAGCTTACCCTTCCTGGGCAGCTCGGGTCCGTTGAGCAGCAGCTCGGCGGGGCTGATGGGCAGTAACTCCATAGGGCTGCTGCAGGCCTCTCCCGACGACCTCAACGGCTGTCTGGACCACCTGGATACCAACGGCCACAGCAGTCCGTGCTACTCTCCGCAGACTCACATGTGAGTGACACACAGTGCTTCCAGCATATAGGCTCTCTTAGCCCTTAATCTTGCGCAACACTGTAGATCCAGCAGGACAGTGTATAAGACACTCTGAGCCCTTACGCTCAGTCTAGACTGTAGATCCAGCAGGACAGTGTATAAGACACTCTGAGCCCTTACGCTCAGTCTAGACTGTAGATCCAGCAGGACAATGTATAAGCCGCTCTGCACTTACTCCGCACAGCAGACCGATCAGGTATTCCTCCGATGGACAGAGACTGATAGGTTTCTTCACATGTCCTTAAGCATGACCATAGTTGTGCTATTCAGTCAAAGTCCACAGAACGCTGTCCTCAACACCTGCAGGAACACTTATTGGTGCAGGAATGAGATGTAGTGCTTTACTGTGAATTACAGCACGTGATATTTACACAGTTGAATCATTTGTTCAGTGTAGCTGTTAAAATAAAAATCAGAATTAAGATTTAAAAAGCCATTCCTTAAATACTGTGCATAAAATAGCATGACACACATTATATCAAGCCTTAAAAAAACTTTACTGTAGGATCACAATTCTAACCTATAAATTGGGGTAATTACAGATTCAGATTTAATTACTCCAGCCTCTGCATTGTAGGGGTTTAGATGTTATATTTTATGCAAGACTGTTCCTATTAATATTTAGCAGCTAACTCTATCATTAATTACTTTAAAATCTTTGCCTTTCCATCTTTTTTAATGGAGCAGAGAGAGAAGAGCATTAAAAATTAATGTCTTGTGGGTTTCAGAAATGTATGTGTAACGAATGTCTCTCCCTAATCAGGGATGTCGGACATGTCTCTTCTCCCTGTTTGCCAATCCAGAGATGGGATCTGGAACAGGGGGGTGTGTGAGGGTGCGAGGGACACAGCACTGTCCCCTTTAAAAGCGTGACGTAAACGCTTCGTGCAAATTCCCCATTTAAAGACAGAGGAGCCCGAATGCCTCCACAGCACTATGTGACAGTATCGCGTCCAGAGGTTAGCGCTATCAGCCAAACATCAGCCAGCGCAGATAGCTCCAGGCATGGAAGCATTTACTGCCGATCTCATGGGTACACTGAGGAGGGGGAGGATAACGTAAAGCAGAAACTGGAGGAGCTAAATGCAGAATACTGATGCATCAGGGCTGCAGTCAGAGAAACGGAACTCAGTATTCAGGAATTGGGTTTTAACACACAGAGGAGGCTGGTGAGCTGGTGTGCCAGTGTAAGGATCGTCCATCTGATGTGTGTGTCTTACAGCGAGTCATTCCGATAACGAGGATCAGAGTGAACCCGTATCAGTCACTGTCAGGCGTTGGGCTGGAGTGTGATGGCAGGCCAGGCCCAGTTCTCTGGCTCTCAGAGTAATTTGGCTGAAGCCAGTGCAGTCTGTCTGCAAGGCTCCCCCAGCCCTCAGTGATAGGTGCACCCCCCCCCCCCGGACAACCTGGCTGTGACACGTTGTTAAAACTCAGGGGGAGAGAGAGGCGACCACCGCCTGGAATTAATGAAGTTGGTCCATACACTCCCCCCCCCCTTCCCCCCCCAGTCTTCAAAGCCGAGCCGTACGGCTGGTTAAAGAGCCTCCAGATGAGGGGTGCAGACAGATGCACTTTACTGAAGCCCCTGCCATTCAGAGCTGCAGATGGTGTGTTCATCACACATTCACAGTGGCTCTCATTTTATTTCTCTTCCCCTTTTCCCCTTCTCCCTTCACCCCTTCCCAGCCCATCCCTTCACATTTCCAGATGTGTGTGTAGCCAGGCCTCAGTAGGGGTGATATGTGTCACTGTCCTCCCGTGAATCCCCTTCCTACACTACAGCACCCAGCTAACATCATCATTCGCTTCTCCCAACGTGTCCGCCCTGGACTGCTAGTCATAATCTCACTGTGACGGACTAACGTCTCAGTCCGGTTCCAATTAGAGTCAGAGACGCAAAGCCGCCATTTGCTCCTGACTTCATATTGCTTGCTACTCATTAAATACTAAATGACTCTTCCAGACGTCTTAATACAGTGCAAAGTGACTGTGAGAGCTAATCATTTTTCTCGCTTTTTTTTTTCCAAACCACACAAGCATGTTACTGATTTATAATTAATGCAGATGAAAGCTGTAAGCCATGCTTTTCGCATTAGGAGAGGGGCTCGCCGTGTATCAGCAAAGCTCTGTCTCTGCTCATTTGTAGGGCTTTAATATTTTTAAGTACATATCTGTAGGATTGTTTGTTATTGCATGATAAATATAAGTGACAGTGCTTTTTGAAAGCTTTCTCAGTCACAAAGCTCAAGGGACATTACTGCACCAAAGAACATTTACATCCAGGCTCACTATTCATTTTTTTAAAAGTTAATTGCAGGAGGAAATCAGATTTAGGGCTGCAATAATTACATTCATGACCGGAATGGAAGTACTTAAAATTTATTCAATGATGGTATTTAACCTTATTCCGTTTTCATATACCGGTAGCAGCGTATTGGAGTTGTTTACTAACATGTAATGAAGCTCACAGCTGTTTCAGAGAGCTGATCCCTTTTACCTTGTCCTCACCTTCCTGTGACACATGACGTGGCTGTTTATTGCTTTTCACATTTGAATGAACATGTTTGTTATTTTGCTGTAAATATTAAAGCAGTCTGTACCTTTTTAAATTCTTTTCATATTCAGAGCTTCTCTTGCCATTGATGAATGCAGCGAGGGACGTGGCTGGCAGAGGAGTTGTGATACAGAGATACGATGGGTTGTTTTTTTTTCCTCCTCTCCACCGGGATTCCCTGATGTGTCTTATGTGTCAAAAATAATCAGGTTTTGTCAGATTTATCACTGTAGCGCAGAGTTTTCCCCGAGTGGAGGGCCTTGTGATAGGGCGTGATAGCGTTATTACCCCGGTTACCCCGCCGCGTCCTCCCCATGCCAGCACGTTCTGAAACGCCCGCAAACCCCACCCGCAATCCTCGCCCGTGTCTCAGCGGCGGCGTTTAAAGATGGCCGCTCGTTCGGGGGTTAAAAACGCGGATGATGTTACGGGGCTGAGCTGCTGGGTCGAGGCTGATTAATGGCAGCTCCCGGCTGCAGGTTTTCCTCATGAGGAGAGCCACCGCAGCGCTGCATATTAATGAGACGCTGCCGTTTCCATTAAGGAGATAGGAGAAGCCAAGGCCCTGTCGCTCGGGGGGTTAAAGCGGTGAAAAGCTCCCCGTTATTCACAAATGCTGCTTTTCTGGAGCAGCTGCCCTCACTGAAGCTCTCACTCTCACTGCCTCCTCTGGTCTTCATCTCCTCCCTCTGTTTTTCCCTGATTGATTTCATGTCTGCTCTCACTTTACACAGGCATACTCCATGTGATTTATGTCAAATATGCTTATTATTATATATGTGCTAAGCAGCTGTGCTGGCTGATTTTTGGTCCTCTTTAGTTAGTGTTATGCTTTTCTTTTCTGTTCAAATAATTTAGAAAACATTGCTTCTCAATGCAGTGTGTGCGTCCAGGAGCAAATGCATGTTCTGTGTGTGTGCTTTTGTACTTGATGGGAATTGATAACAGTAAAGAAGGGTAACAGTTATAATACTATAATATAATATAATATAATATAATAATATAATACTGTTACCCTTCTTTACCGTTATCAATCCCATCAAGTACAAAAGCACACACACAGAACATGCATTTGCTCCTGGAAGGTGAGAAGGTTGGGAGAGTGTGAAATACACCCCAGAAAGCAGGGCGGCTGCCTGTCCTTTAATGATTACCCCCCCCCAGCCCCCCCCCCCGCAGTTCCCAGGCCCGTTCCTGCATTGTCTCTATGCGCCATTTCTAATTACCTTTTATAAATAGCAGTGTGAAAAATATGTGGTCACAGGAAGATGAAATGGCAGCGAGCCCTGAAAGCAAACATCTCTGTAATGTATGAAAGGATGGCCCTGATCTTCCCCATTTAATCCTTCACGCTGGAGCTGCTCTCTGCTTTATCACAAGACAGAAGCACATTTCGCATACCTAACAACACTGAGTTAGACACTGATTTTATTTCCCTCCCGCTATTGACTGCTTACACACTATCAAGTCAAAAAGTGTCAAATTCAGCTGTATCTTGTCCATGCTGGCCATGATAAGGTTAGCACTGTTGTGCAAGTTTGAACGGGATGCATAAATACTATTTTTCCTCTGTTTCAGGCCACCGATCCACGTCAAGGAGGAACCGCTGAACTTGGATGACGACGAGTGTCCGATGTCCTTGACAGCAGCCAATCACAGTCCAGAGCTGGATGAGGACAGAGAGCTGGAGGAAGGGAACTTATCGGAGGACCTGGAATGATGGGTTCCGGACAGACTGCAGCCACAGGGTGGACACACAGACCTCCACAGACGCCCCGCTACCCACTACACCTGGCAGGCATTTACTGTTCCTCTTTATTGAGCATG
This sequence comes from Megalops cyprinoides, assembly GCF_013368585.1. Lineage (NCBI taxonomy): Eukaryota > Metazoa > Chordata > Actinopteri > Elopiformes > Megalopidae > Megalops > Megalops cyprinoides. Next base: position 3,032,053 of record NC_050607.1, on the reverse strand, counting down.
CTTCAAGGAGACCGCCTGAAGGAACTCTTTCTTACAGCCCTTTGGGAACCAGAAATGACAGGCATAAAATGCTTGGTTTTTAACTTACAAAGACTTATTTCCTTATAAACTCAAATGGCTCGGCCACGTACAAGACAAAAGGAAAAGAACAGAAGATTTGGCTAACATGGCTCCTGGCCTGAAGGAAAAGGAGGAAGTGTGATCTGTCGAAAGCTAATGCCCTCATATACTGCCAAAAATACTTTTACTTTCATTCAGTGTCAATTTCCAACCTTCAGTAGTTGTTGATATTACAGACAATTGCTGGTCCAAATCAAGTTGTTGCTCTTTAATCATTTGCACAGACGTAGTGTCAGATATTAGTGTCACAGTCAGTATGTAACTGAAATTTAATGACTGGTATTTTTTTATCTTCATTAAATTATAATTTTAGCACTACCAACTGTAAATGACATCCGTTTAGTTCCCAATATCAGAACCACGTTATCAACTGTTGCAGCTGTCTAAAGCTTCCAGTCTCTCTGTATATGCTGAAAAGTGACGTGCGATATTAAGTTGAAACTGTTTGTGCAAGCACCATAGTGGGGAAAAAAATGCATTTCTGCATAATCTATTACTGTTCTCTTTACCTCCTCGTTCTAAAGCTTTGTCTACCTGCAAACAGTCAAAGGCAACAGCTAGAAACCAAAGCCAACTCTTTCAGTGGCCAATAGCTCGGACAGAAGCAGCCAGGCTCGTCGCTCAGTCGGTCGGTGGGTCTTGCTATTCTCATTAGCGCAAAGGAAGCGTACCGTGAACTACCTTCTGATAACCTCTGGGATTCCTTCATCTAGCCCTGTACAAAATAATTGATGTGTAATTTGATAACCCATCCAGCACCCACCTGGAGGGAGGAGACAGGCCTGCCGGCGCGTCAGGCGGGAGGGGGGGATGCGGGACGCGAACCAACACGCAGGCGGTGGAACCGGTAGGGAGCAGCTGCTTGCGGATCGTGAGCAACTCTGACCAAAACAACGTTTGTGTGCTTAACCGAAGTGCAGAACATGTATTGCTGTACGACACTTTTTTTTTTTTTTTGCTTTTGATTCACATTCCCCATTATGTCATTGTTATCTAGTGCTGATGTTAGTGGTGCTGTCTTGTATGTTATGTCTTTTTTTTTTTTTTTACTACAGTTTGTTCAGAGCTGTAATAAATTCAACTGAAAACACAGTAACCAAACATTAAACGAACTAGTAAAGCCAAATAATGATAATAATAACAATAATAATATTAATAAAAATACAAGCATATGAAATGATCGGGCTTGGTTAGCGCAAAAACAAAGAGTATAGCCATTTTAGAATAGGATATCGAGGGTGAAAATAAGTTCGCTGGATGACATTTGCTCTAAAGCAAAAGGAAACATATTGTCTAATAATTTATCCATTGTTGTTGTCTATACGGTTACAGTTGGCAATAGCTGTGGATCAGTTCATGTTTCTTGTGCTGTCAATAAATGTGCTATGTTTAAGTTAATAAACATTGGTTACATTCACAATTTTAAAATGTTTTGGACATAAATGAAAGGTAAACTAAGGTAGAATAAATGCATTTGATTTGTCTCAGTGAATGTCATCTAGGAAAGTGGACACATTGCTTTAATGGTCATATCTGTTTTCAGTCAAGCCAAAGTTTCACAAAGTTCTGCCTCTTGCACGGGGTGGTAAAGCAAACACTACTCGCCCTTTCAAAGACATGCACACCACTCCAGCTTATGCTATGCCGGCACCCTGATCGTCGTCTCGCTAAAACTACCAATGCATTGGAGAAGATGTTTCTAATAATTGCTGAAATGCATTGCATTGTATTTGAGATATCAATGTACATGAAATTATACTGTACACATGTTGCTTTCCAAATGCTGTTCCAAGTCTTTGTAAACCTTTACTTTTACCCCTCAACCAAGGGACCTCATGACCTGCTTATGGTTATTGCTTTACCAACAGCTTTAGAGAAAAGGTGGCTGCTAGACCTTAAACACACACATGCATGTACACATACACACACACATGCACACACACACACACACACACACGTGCGCTTACGCACATACACACTCTCATGTGCAAGCGCACACACACACTCACACACGCACAAGCACGCACACACACACACATACACACACACACATACACCAATTCCACAAGAAAGAGCTGGCTTTTGCATCAGAGCTCTTTGCTTATTCTTTACTGGAGTGAGCAAATAGACTCACTCCAGACAAACATAACTAGCTACAGTATCTAACGTACCAAATATGAGGACGCATGAGGTCTGAAAAATGGTTGTCCCACTCACATGAAAGGATTTTTAAAAGGGTCTACCTCTGCACAAAGAAGTCAGAACCATGTCAGATGGCACCAGTTTTTCCATGCCCCGATAGCTGTTGCGTTTTATCTTGCCAACAGGCCGTTTACATTCCCAACGTTAACAAATGGAAGATTTATGTCATCTGGGGTTGTTCTTCAAACAAACATTTGTTGAACGATAATTCAAAATGATAATTTATAAGGGAATATTGTGTTTTCAAATGCATGTCTCAAAGACTTTGGCAGACTGGAAGTAAGGATTCATAGAAAGGTGTAATGACTGTCCTGGGGAAGATGGCCAATGGGAAGAGAGCTAAAGTCAGCATACCTCAGCTTTACTGTTTTAGAGAAGGAAGGAAGAGGCCTCAGCCACTGAGTGCATACAACCTGTAGATTTTGCATGGGTTTGGTGAAAAAATAAAAAAAGTTAAAAATAGCTGCTTGCACATGATACCAGAAAAACCTCCAGATCTGCAGTTTGCTTCTTCAATAGAGTTTAGGTTTGTTGGGGTTTTCTTAGATGCTCTTGTCTGTTTTTTGATAATTGTGCATATTCTGTAAAAAAAAAAATAATAATAATGTTGGTGGACCCATAAAATGACCAGATTTTTTCTAAGGAAAAAAAAAGAGTTGCTTTTCTGCTTTTCATGAATTTTTACTCGTGTCATCGCTTGCTAAGAATAGCAAACCTGCTTTTTTCTGCATCTGCTTTGCGTAGCTGTTGTAAGGCTTTAAACTAATATGTGTATTTATGCTTGTACCTCTGTGCATACCTTACGAAGCATTATGTCTGGCGATTGAGTCATGTATCCTTTCTGCTCTCATTCGCTGATGATGGGGAATACCATCCCATATGTATACAGTAAATTTAAAACTGTAGCAAAAGAGAAACATCTGTTTATGTAATTGGTGGACACCCTTCTTGTTTATTTATCTTTTATTGAGGTAAACTGATTTTTGATACCTTTCATTACTGTGTACTGTGTCCATGCCGTGAATTCTCCGAAATTAGAAGTCATGGTTGAGAATTTGTAACAGCTGTTATTTGTTCTGTATTCATGGCTTTTCACTGCTGAATAAAATAAAGGACCAAAACTAGGATTTTTTTTTTGAAAAGCAACTGTCTACCTCCAACATCAGGGACTTTGGTTTTTTGGTTTGTTTGGGGTTGTTTTGTACATAAATATATATTTTTTTTCTACGAAGCCACAACCCTGAAAATCAAGTGGGCATTACACTTTTATGCAATGTGGAGAAATTCATTGCAGGGCTGTGCTGTTTGGAAAAAAAAAAAGCAATTAAAATTTCATGGATATGTTTCAAGCCTTTGTTGGAACTACCACTACCTTGAGTCTTCTTTAGATGACTGGGACTTGGGGAGGAGTTGCCAGCCTGCTGGGTCTGTAATGGGTTGCATCCACAGGCCCCTGCTACCCTTTGATCGTGAGCAGAGAGCCTCAGAAGTTGCTACTTGAAAGGTTATCTGGCGCTAAGGCCAGGCACCCTTTCTGGAAATCGGGCAAAGCTAAACTCCATTGCTACCCTTGACCCCAGAAGGGCTCAGCTTCCAGCCCCTAAACGCTATGCAGTACGTTTGCTTCATGCATGTCCGCGGATACCATGTGAATAAACCACGCAGTGGAAGCAAGACCTTTAGCTACCCATGCATAAAAACAGCATGATATTGTCCATTCATATTGTCCTCAAGGCTGCCTTTCGTGTGCCACAGTGATGTTAGCTTCACGTCGCTAGAGACCATCTAAAACGCCACACAAATTACACCAATATGTGAAATGACCGCTTTCAAGACCTCTCACTTTTTTCCCTAGAAAGCTCCTGTGGTCTTACCAAGGAAGTGAGTGAAAATAAAATACGCATGAAATGAATTTATTTTGCATGTGTATGTAATTAAAATGATAAACCAGGGAAGTGCCCATTGTAGCTGCTTCATTTCATCTGTCCATTCCCTGTGGTTAACTCTTGCACATGTTTTTAGTTTGTTTTTTTTTGATGCAGCAGTTTAACAGTTGTTCTCAGACAGTTTTGGCTGTATAACAATAGTCAAGTGCTATGAAATCTGTTTGTGTCCTAGGATATAAATGAACATGCTTAAGAATGTTGCTAAATATCCTGTATGATGTCTTTGACAGACAATCGCTTCTGTTGCATCACCAGTGTAGATACTGCTATGCACTGTGGAGTAAGTATTGTGAATATTATCCTTAGATATTTATCATGACTTTGATTTATTTAATCATCTGGGGAGGTCATCATAGTGGCAGACAACAGCCAGGGTAAAAATTATGTATTACCGTGAGCTGTTTATGTTGTTCTCAATACATTCTGCTGTTACCACAATAGATGACACAGCGGATGATGTAAAGCCTGATGCTCATCCTAACCATGTGGTGCAGTGTCCAGCTTATTGTCAGTGCACAGCCACCTCAGGCATTTGACTCTCCCCTGCGACAGGCTGACAGACGCGCTGGCCGTGTTTCCCTGCCGCAGTATTGCAGCAGCTTGCGGTGCGGACTGCACGCCGGCACGTGTTTGTGCATTCAAGTGAGGCCTCCGTCCGGAGCGCAACAACTACAAACACGCTGTAGTACACAACATCAGAGAGCTCCTGAACACGGGCGCGAGAGCAGCAGGCCATGAAACAGTAAAGAGCTGAGCTTAGCCCTGTCCCTGTGTCACGGCCGCAGCCTCTGCGGGAGGAGCTGTCTGCGCTCTGTACAGAGACCAGGTGGAGAGCCGCACCTTCTCTCCACCCATGCCGGTGTACATGGGAAAGTGGAGGGGAAAAAAAACTGGATCAGGTTCGTTTTCACACATTACCTTAAAATGAATTTTGGGAGAAACTCTGCCTAGAAGGTGTAAGTCTTCCTGCTCTTTATTCGCCAAAGGTAGCAATAAAAAGCACTGAGGCTGAAACCTGCTCAGGTGGACTAGGTTGGAAAATAATTACATAATTAAATTATTTATCAAAGTGATATCAAAACAAAACAAAAAATGGGGGGCAGTATTATATTTTGTAATAGCTGTTATATCTGGTAATGTCTCGGTGAATGTTGTGGCACAGCCGTGGCAAAGCACTTTGTGATTGAGCCGAATGGAATCCTGAATGATTCTAATCGTAAATGATGTAATAGGATGCTCCGTGGTCTGTTGGACAGTGCCTGAACTGCCTCAGTTTCTCTCAAACTATACTGTAATGCATGGTTCCAATCTGCCATGAAGCATCATATGCTATCCCCCCCAAACCTTTTCCTTTTTTCAATAGGTGACATTGTAATGTGCCATTCCTCTGTACTCTTCTGTACAGTGATGTGTGATCATGTTTGTATCTTTTTCTCAGGACCTTGCTAAACTCATACCAATAATGAAAGGTGATGTACTTTCAGGGGGTCAGCTCAATGCCAGTAAGAAATCCCATTCAAATAATCTTGGATGCTGTATTTTTTTAATCTTATGAAAAGGTAAGACACACACTTGTTTTTATTAGTGTTGGAATAACTAGCATACATGACCTATTTTATATATTGCATATTGCACGACTATATATATATAATGTTGCAATATGTTTGCATTTATGTTATGTTTGTCAGACATTCTTATTCGAATGAGTTTCCTCCTTGTCTGACAACGGGTGTCTGTTCCCTGGGATGGCTTCGCCCCTGGGCTGTGAATGGGCTACTAAATGGTCCGCGGCGATGGCGACGCTAATTGAGATCATCATTATTATAATTGCGGCTCCGGAGAAGAGCGTCTTAAATAATTTGCATTGCTCTCGCGTTGATATTGGACGCAGTGAGAAATAATTGCGTGGCTCCGAGGCATGTTGGGTTTCCAGGCCACATTTCACTTTTTTTTTTTTTTTGCAACTCGCTCTTTCCCTCTGCGGAGCATGGAGGTGCCTCTTTTTTGCGCATTCCTGCCCACATTCTCTCCGCTTGCGTGTTTGCTTTTCAGCCTCGCCGAAAAGAAATACCTGCTCCAGTGTAGACCGGCCCTAAACCTGGGCGTCGTTTTAATAAGATCGATACATTTATCAGAGTTAGAATATAGATAGGGACGTTTATTTTTTCAACAATTTTACAGAAGTGTTGAATGCGTTTGTTAAGGGACACTGCATTTGGGTCCCAGCAGCGAACAGTATTTATTGGGATATAAGTCATAAACGCTGCTTGTCTTGAAATGAAACTAAACGTGGCGCGCCACGAATATTTTACAGCGGTATGTCCAATTATTGCTGTTAATGGGAAAGATTCGTCTCACATTGACACGTTGTGTGCGTAATGCGCTTCCACAGGAGTTACAGTAATAGACGTGTGGAAAAAAGGGTAGTGCTTATATTACAGATTTCCATCTATGGCACTTTCTTCATATCCCCACACCAATTTCCATATTAAAATAATAACTTTAATATCGGTGGTATATAAGGCCACACGTTTCTCTTCAAACTATTTTCTATGAAGCAACCTCAAATTCTAAAATGTTTAAATGTCCAAATAAAATGCACAAGAACAAAAGACGTAATTCAAAAATTAGACGAGTTAATATTCTCATAAATAATTATTGTGCAGTATGCTCTGAATTTGATCACGTGTTTGTATGTTGAATGAAATATCTCGAGGACCTGTGCTATTAATTTCAACCAATTTCATGGGAATCAGATCAAGACCTAATTGCCAAGTCATCTGGATTTATTAAAAAGATATTTCAATTACGCATTGCCGTCGAATTCTGATGCACCAAATTAAATTAGGATACTTGATTGTATCTTGGCCTTAAATCCAGACGTTTTTAAGAAGATTTTTTGGTAACTTCTGAAGAGGAACTTTCCGTTAGGTTAGCCCCGAAAAAGATGCAGCGTTGGTGAGAAATAGTGGGTTAAATCACTTAGTGGAGATTTTAATGACATTTCAGCGTTCCTCGTATAATTACTCTTCATCTGAGATATCCCGTAATGATGTCGGACATTCTTGGTTCAGGCTCTCCGGGTTGCTTCATTTGCATGCCATTCTCATTTCACATCAGAGGATTTAATTGTAATGCTGAATATGCACAGCTCTCCACAGAAGTCTAATCAAAGTGGATCCACTTGTATTATTAATATCCAAAAATCAGTCCACTTGCTATTTTTATAAATAAAAGAATACAGGCGCATAAATCAGCTGTCATTTATTAGCGCGTTACTGGCATATCTGCCAGATGCATAAGCAGCCATATCTCTGCACCTCGAGATTATTTTAATCGATATTAAAAACCCCTCTACATTAAATATAAATATTCCGCCACGAACTAAGCATATTACCAAAAAGGTGGCACCTCGCGCCGAAATTCGAATGAATGGCAATAAGGAGCAGTGCGCGCAGGTGTAGGCGGAGAGAGTAGAGAAATAAAGAAAAGAGGACTGAAGGATTACGGCTGTATAGGAAAATACCTTCGACCTGGGAATGAGGCTCTGGCTACGAAGGGGGTGAAGACAATTCTCCCAGGTTCTGCTGACCAGCTGCAATACAGAACCGTGTTCAGTTTCGAATTGCTGGGCCACTCCAGATGTACTGTACGCACGCTTTTAGACACAACGCAGGTGCGTCTATAGCAGATTATTTACATTTTTGGAGTAATGACTTTAAGATTTAAAAGAGCAGGTGTTTTGCAAATATCTATAGATGTTAACGAAAACGTCATTTTGGGATATTGACTCCAAAGCATTGACGTCTGAGTGCACGCTCACGCATTTTTATATGTGTAATCTTACACAGACTATAAATAAATACATTTTCCTGGTTTTATTCAGTTAGACATTTTAAATACCAATACGGCGAGGAGAGGGGCGCTTTTAATTATTTAAAACTGTTAAAAAATCAGTCCAATCAAAATATCGGTATAGCCCGCGATTAATTGATTTCGGATTACGAAAGATCTCTTAATCACGCTATGCCGGGGGATTACGTGGTCATGGTATGTAGTAAAAGTTAAAAAGCAGATTTGTGTGAGAGCAGATTTTTTCCGCGTCCACATGGCCTGCGGAACGAGGAGCAGGTCCTAAAAGCGCACCGGCCTCTGACATGGAGAGATTGAAGAGACGCGCACAGACGCGCTGAATAGGAACACGCACGACCTCCGGGATCCCTAAAATAGGAGGCCAGATCTGAATATGAATATTTAAATGGTTTCACAATTACAGAATTAAAAGATGTACAACAGTACAAATTGCAAAACAAATTAATCAATAGAACTCCATCCTTGAACAGTGTCACTCCTAGGATAGTAACTTGAACGCATCGGATGTTTGGAAGGGAAGTCTTATGCCACTTTGTCCATGGACATACATAAAAATTATGGGTACGACCATACATTTTCACAAATGAAAAACAAAACTGGAATCATTTCATTTAATTTCAAATGCATATTTTTAAATTCCAAATGCATTGCACCGGTGCTGTAATCTTGCTATATAATTTTCAGTTAACTAGCCATGTTTTCCGTGCCAGTAGCCAATCGTACCCATCAGCCATGTTTTGCACTTCCAGCTCCACTGGCAGCTGTTGCCTTTTCATGGACCCGTCTCTGTCTCTCCCTGCTCTCCCCCCTCTGGATGTTTCCTCAAACCCCCCCTGCTGAGAATCACACCCTCTCCTGCGCTCCACCCAGCAACCAGCTCCCTGTGTTAAACCCTCAGGGTATTTTCGAATTTACCCTCAGTGAATCAAACTCAGCTCCTCAGTTCCCTTTCAAGCGAGCTCTGGCTGAAAAAAAAAAAAACAGAAGTCAGTTCTGCTTATGTGCACATGGCAGGGGAAGCCAGCTCTCCGTCCTGCTTCACTTCAGCATTACCATGATGTCAGTCCCCTCTGTGTTCACAAAGACGTGGCACATGGTTTCTACGTCACGCTCAGGGAGATTGACAGCTGTAGTTTGAGATAGTCCTAGTTCTGTTTGTCTATGAATTTAACTATGAACGTGGGTAAAAATAAACCAAGTGACAAAACCCCCCCAGGTGATAAAAGCTTCCAGGCATTAATCCACTTCTGCTGTGAAGTTGTGATGCAAATGCAGTAAGGTTATAGAAATATTAATTATATTGTGTTACCTGTCTTTCAGCAAGGCCTGAAAATGAATCTCTTGATATCACAAACCTTGCATTAAGTTTGATTTATATATTTCCATTTCTGCATACTATGTATACTATACTATGTGCATCTTTCTGTGGTTTCTCACGTGTGACAGTCACTGAAATCCACGTGCTAAAACCTTCACCTGTATCTAAAATAAGACTTTAGGGGGCTTTTAAACAGGCTAGTGTATCAAACAGCATGTGCATTAAACACCATGACACCTGCACTGATGGAAACATAGAGGTTCGGCAGGTGGAGTTTGATGGAAAGCTGCACCTGAGTGTCGGCACCTGACCTGTGAGGGCGGGGCACTGCGGTGAGGGAGAGTGCCGGAGTCGCACCCGCACGGGTCGCTCTCCCTGGGGTGCGGGGTTAATGAGGAGGTGCGAGGAGGAGAGGAACACGGCGGCAGCACACCCACCCCGCACCAGCATCTGGAGGTTTGATGAAATTCACACCAATGTTTTTCCTTTTTTTCCCGGTCAGAACGCCTTTGATCTGTTATTTGCATTTTACTGCCCAGAGGGAAGCCTCCTCCCTGAAAATAATTTGGATGGGATTTTTTTTTTCCCCAGCATCCTTTTGCCCTACCTGGGGCTGCCAAAGCCCTCCCCCTCCCCAGCTCTCTTCTTTAAACCCACTGACTCACCCAGGATATAACAAACAAGGTGGGGATAGAGCAGCGCTGACTTTAATCTACCTCTGCTGGCCCCCCGGGGCGGGAGAGTGCAGCAGGCAGCAGGCAGCAGGCCTGGACACAGAAAGAAAAAGTTCCGGCTGAGAGGCTGAACCCGGGAGATCTGGCACTCAGAGAGAACAGCGGAGCTGATTCTGACGGGTGATCCGCCTCCCTGCAAACGGATCCCATTCAGCGCAGATTTCCTGCCTCTGTCCAACTTGGGACGCGTCGCTCTCTGAATAGATTAGCCGCGTGACAGTCTGGATTCAGTTTTCCCCAGTATTTGATGTTTTTAAACAATTTATATTTGTTATCATATCAAAGGGAGGCGTGCGGCTTCCAAACGTGCAGGGAGAGCGGCGTGCCGAAGGCTCTTTCCAGGATTGCATTTCTTATTCCATTTTATCTCTCTTGGTTTTGACTAATGTCAGTAACGGCTACCGGTAATAAACGGCTTGTTGGAGTTTACTGTTGCCTTGAAGCGAAGGCTTTGATACATTGTCAGCCCATTGGAGCCACTTCCTGATTACCTTACCAAAACTGCGTGTTTATTGATTGAAAGTTAACAAAGCAGGAGACAACTGTACGGCTTCGTCCAAATGGAGCGTTCTCCTTTGATGTGAAAGCAATGCGCCAGGATGCATGCAAACCAGCATATTGTCATGGCTGTATTGTAACTGAAGCTGGAAGAGGCACCAGAGCAGGGGTCTGCTTTGGCCATGTCTGCTGATGAAAGAGGCAGAGTATTTTCTACATGCTACTCAAAAGCATGCAAATCATGCAGGAACCCAAGGCGGCTGTGTTGATGAATTCATTGGTTCTTGTGCACGTCAGGTGTCAGGTGTCTCTGGTTGTGCGTTGTGCTTGCCCTCTCGTTTCTGCCTCTCACCGATATTGAGTCGCGCGGAATTCTTCCCCTTCTCACTTCCTGTTCGTGCCACTCTGTGCAGCGACGAGCTCATCGGTCCACTCAGGCATTTCCTTAGAAATTTTTGTGAGAGGAAAATATTTGTTGTTGTTTTCTGTCCATGTTGGCTTGGCGTAGATGTAAACCTATGTATGTACAGTATACAGTTTTATTAATATACAACCTTGTATATGTATTAGGCGTTATAAGATTGTGTATGAATAAAACAATGTATCAAGTCTGTCTAAATGTAGTTTGACAGACACACAGAGGAGCTCAGAAGCAGAGTGACTGCTTTTAAAAGTTTGACATAATTAGACTTTTGCAGGCAGACCCACTATGAGGGTGCACAGTACGTCTCATTATTGAAGTGGAGTTGACAACGCAGCCACACCATACCGTCTCCAGTGGTTCATTGTTATTATTATGTATATTTATTGATTTATTTGGCAGATGCTTTTATTGAGAGTGACTCACAAGACAAATAAAGCACAAGACATTAAATACATAGCACAGGAAAAGTCATATCATAGGCAGAGAAAAGCCAGAGTTGCTGTAAATAGGTGTGAAGCAGCTAAAATAAAACCTATTAAAGTAAAAACACAGTACCGAATGAATGATCTGCCATGGCGTTGTTAGCTTAAATCAGTGTTTATAGGTGCGCGGCAATGACCGATTAGAGCAGAGTTAAGCTGTGTGAATAAGATGCTGATTTTCTTCTCTGAAGCTGAGGCGCTGTCCTTGTGCCTGTCCTCCCCCTTCCTGAGTGTCCCGCCCTGTTTATCAGTGTCCCCGCCGTGGGACGGGAGAGACGCCGCGTTTGCGCCAACAGCGGCGAGGAGAGGGGCGCTAGGCAGCCCGCTGCGCCACAGATAGCACCGGGTTCAAGGGCAGCGAGTTTTTGGAGGGGGAAGAGGTGGAGGTGGCGGGGGCGAGGATCGTCTCTGTGTATTTACATCCTTGTTTAGTGTCAGTTCGGGTGGGTTGGGAGTACGGCCTGCCTCAGGCTGGCTTAGAGCTGGTGTATCATGTTTGTAGAGCGTTTCCACATGCCGTCACGCCAGCCTCTTTCTCCAAATGGCCTATTATTGGCCGCCCGGTGGATTTCCCGCTGCCAGTGCGCGTCTGGAATAATATGTAAATACCGCAAGCTGGAAGTTCACTCTGAGCGCACCCAGCGTTGTGTAAGAGTCAGGGATCCCCCCCCCCCCCCCCACCCCACCCCACCCCACCCCCACCCGGATTTCATGCACAATTTTTCACCCTCTTTCTTGGATCTTACCCAAAAAAAAATTATGATGTCAAACCGCGTGCCGCACATCAAAACATTTCTGTTTACAACGTCGCACCCCGCGTCAATTAAATTCCATAAATAATTCAGACGTTTATCTTCCGAGCCAGGGGAGTTTTTAATCAAGCCCCCGTGTTTGCTTTAAATTAACACAGGCAAGTGCGCGTTTCTGTAAAATCCCTCAAATCATTAAAGATTTATCAGCTGAAATCTGTTTAGATTATTCTCCTGTTAATTGGCTAGATGGAATCTAACGGCGCTCCTTGGCCAACAAGTGAGCAGGATTGCAAAGCGGCGGCGAGGAAGAGGATAGGAGAGGAGCATGTGAGGCGGTCTGACAGACTGAGGTCAACCAGAGCCCATCCAATCACATCCACCTGCAGCCTGCGCCACATCCAGGAAGTGAAGCCTTGCGTGCGGCCTTTTCGTCCTGACGAGGCCCCTCTAAACCAAGGGTGCCACACCTATAAACATGAGTTTGAGTGGGTAATTATTGGCTGCTATATTAGTAATTCAGCAATTTCATATAAACAGATATTCCCCTGGCTGGAGAATGGGACCTCAGGGGGTGATGTGTTATTTTGGGAGTTGGCAGCAGCCTATCTGAAAGCGCTCTGGTGCATCAGTGGGGCTGTACACTGCGGCCTGCTTAACAGAGGAGCTGACCTGATGGAGAGCAGGCCCTCAGTGGAGATGGCACTGCGTCTGAAGTGATGAAAGGAGGTGGAGTGAGAAGCCTGCTGTGTGTATCACAACAGGAGAGCAGCGTTCCCTCTCTCTCTCTCCCTCTCCTCCCCTGGGCACAGGGTCCCCGTTCAGCTGTTTGTGTGAATAGCCCTGAGCCACGCTCACAAGCTCCAGATGCTGAGGCAGCTGTTCTCTGCAGGGGAACAGCATACACAGCAGAGAGCAGCATCCCGTTTCAGAGGAGCCTTCTGGCCCACTAGGCCAACCCATGAGCAGCTACATTCTGTCTAAAGCAGCTGTAATACTACTACTACTATTACTAATAATAATAATAATAATAATAATAATAATAATAATGGCAGAGATTCTGTCAGTTCAGTTGTCCTTGGAAAGGTGTTATTTACAAGTGCTAGTGAAAATCTCCCCTAGTATTAGCGGCTTGCGGAATAGTCATGATTTACATAATTAGGTAAATTGAAGTGAAATCTGTAAATCCTGTCGTTCGCTCCTGACTTGTTTCCGTACACATCTCATAACCCCAGCTTTAATCCAGCGCGTGCTTGGCTCACATTTGACATTTACAGGAACATGTTTAACTGGAGAAAAAAAAAAAACATCCCATCATCAGTCTTGGTAAAGTCAAGGCCTACACAGCTGTGGGGCTCTCGCCAAAGGATGTGGACAGTGAGATTTACAGCACGTAATCATGGGAGATGTTTTTAAAGGAAAAGCAGGTGTTTTGAAGGAGCCTGCATGTTAATTTGAGAAGACACTGTGCTGGAAGAGAGCGACCCTTCTTTTTGTCAAACGCATCAGGTGGCAGTGTAGCATAGTGGTTAAGGAGCAGGTCTTGTAACAGAGAGGTTGCTGGTTTGATTCCCTGCTGGGGCACTGCTGCTGTACCTTTACATCACAATTTCTCATTAAATATCCAGCTGTATAAATGGATAACATTGTAAAAAAACTGTAACCGATGTAAGTCGCTCTGGATAAGAGCATCTGCTCAATGCCAGTAATGTAATAATGAATGCCTCATTGATTTCTCTATTGCTCTATTCTCCTAATTCTGCTCAGAGGGTCCTGGATCTATCAGCTGCTGGACGATCAGACAGATACCAAACACTTCAATACCACAGTCATTGACCAAAGCCTTCTGAAAGGAAGACTTTTCCCACAAAGGTGCTGAACATTTTTCAGCAGCTGTTGCAAACCTTGCTACCCTCCTGTAGGAAAGTGTATTTCCTACAGCTCCTGTGTAAATTTCCTGCCTTCCTGGGTCTCACAGAAAACGCTTACATTTGACTGCTTCATCTCAAGCCTACTGACAGAGCCAGAGGTGGTTTTGTCAGGACAATCATTGAAAATTTACCTCTTGAAATAGGATTTACTCTCAAGGATTTTTTACTGTGAAGTGATTCAAAAAGTTCACAGTGGGAGAGACTTATGTTAAAAGGCGCCATAAAAATAAAACCATAACATTTTCTGTTCAATTCAAAACATCATGAGTTTGCCACAAATGAAGCTTTAGAGCAGCTTTTGATTATCATTATCACAAATCGACATCAGGATCCATCTAAATCAGCGCTTTGGGAACAAGACAATGTTTACAGCTGTTGACAAATGTCAGTTTCTGTCACATGCCTTTTCAGAAAGGACCGGCACACAGTTCATCCTGAATACACCTTTTCAGGAGTGATGTGATAACCTGATTTTAGCCAGGTTTATCTTTAATTATTGTCAGAGCTGCATGTAGAGTCTGCTTCATCAGCTGAGTAAATATTTGAGTGCTATTCAGTAAATTGCATTAGTTTATTTTAGCTGTGTGCACAGTCCAAGGCGGGCATCGAGCACTGGGTAAGGCAGTATAGATTGCCTCTCTCCACAGGTGTCCAGCGCAAGGTGCCGTATGAGGCAAATTAAAACTCACATGTTAAAAATTAAACATTCTAGCACTTCATGATTTCAATATTTAATTACAACCTATGTCAAAGTCTAATCTCTGGCTTAGTCGGCCGTTAAATTAATCAAAATAGGCAATAAATGTTTAGTATTCTTCAGCAAAATTTCAGTAATGCACGGCTTCTCCCGGGTGTGTGATGTGAGTCCTTTTTACCCACCTCAACCAAATATTCACACTCCCGAGGGGTGAGCCAAGAGGACTCTGGGGCGTGTCTGTGTCATGTGACAGCTCGGGGGAGCAGTATCAGTACTCTCCAAAATAAGAAACATGTATCCACTGTGATCATTCAGAATGAAATAATTACACACTGAAAGTTAAATGATTTGTCTGTGATGACCTTGCATTTGGGAGGCATTTATAATTCTTCACTGAAGGAAGAGGGCAGACTTCCCTGTTGTTTGACACCATCTTAAACCCGGAAGCCTTTGCAGAGCTCGTTTTTGCATTAATGTGACCTCTGTTAAACATCAGGTGATTTAGAGGAGAGTGTCAGTGGTGGATGAAGGATCAGGCTTGGTGAGTTTTGTAAGCATGGCAATGGTAAGGAAGTCCATGGCGATGAGGCAATTAATTTGTTAATTTGTTCTAGCTGCAATGGACACAATCATATTGTGCCCATGCAAGGGATGACTTTGGGGCAGGCCAATGGGTACGGAATGGTGAAATCTATCACACAAGCAGGAGACATGTCAGATTTAAGCTAGGCTAAGCAACTGTGGAGCTGGGGGAAGATGGGATGGCCACTGTGAGCGCAGGTGTGGATGACGCCAGTGACAGTAGCGGAATGTAAATTGCTCCCTGGTGTGGAAGGCTCAGCGTGCAACAGCTCGTATTATGAAGAAAATGAAGAGTATGAAGAAAATATGCAATGCACAATTTTTGTTTTTGTTTTTATTCTATGAAGACGAAATGTCTGTTTTTGTAACAGGCAAAAAGAAAAGTGCACCGCCATAAATACAAAATACTGCAACACAAACAACCCGGAATGACTTGGCACTACACATTTTTATGTTGCAAGTTTATTTGTATAACACCTGATTATTGTGTTTACAGTGTTGTCAGGCATTTTCTAGCAAATGCTGGAACGATTAACTTGAGATCAAGTGCAAACAAATGTGTTATTTTTATATGATTTTCTCCAAAAGTACCTGCATGTCTCTGTTGCCATGGTGCCATTTGACATGTTCCTTCCCAGCACACCTCCAGAGCTGTGATAATAGAGAGACTGACACCACAGCCAGCAGAAGGCCTTTCTCACCAGCCAGCGGAGACACCCTACTCTGCATCATTCATTCTGAGATTCAACGTTCAGATCCCTGCCCTGGAAACAGGAAATCACAGGATTTATGCTGGATTATTTCGCCACATATTGAGTCTTGAAATTGACCATTAAGCTCATTTGGCATGTTTTCATTCATCTTCTGCTTGTCATTTTCAAATCTTGTCTCCCCTTTCTGCGCGAGTGCATGCATGATCTTTATTGGTGTGAATACAGCGTGAGGCGGAGAGGCCTCTGGGTGCTCTCAGATGCACAGCGCTGGACGCATTGCATCACAGGGTCACGTGACCTCAAGCGGTTGACACCTGGCCAGCATTGCACCAGCCTTTTCTTGTGTACCCACCTGCCATTATTTTGCAAAACAGACCGGCGTTTTAAAGAGTGGAATTTGGTCTTTATAATTTATCATTTTAAAAAAACTTGATAACAATCAATTCCACGTTTGGCTTTGCATATTTGGAAATCAAAACATCCTTAAGTTGCTCTTGAAGAGTCCAGCTAATGAATAAATGTAAAAAAAAACACTTAGGCCACTATGCTGTGGCGTTTTGTCCTCTAGAACTCATAATGAGCCACAAACTTCAACACACAAGGCATGGTTTTGTTTGGCAGTAAAATGTTACCACTCTTTATGCTTAGAATAGGTGTTTTGTCACTGGGTGTAACAGAATATAAGTTTGTAGCATAATATAGAAAACACAAGGCACAGGTATTATTTCTGCATTTGGAAGGTGCCAACCCTTGCTTGAGTTGGAATGCTTCCGGCAGCTGAGAGGGGTAGAGTGGAGTGGGGCTTTTTCTGTTCTTCAAAGGACCTGGGGTCAAAGCAAGGCTACAAAAATTAAACAAAGCTCATATTAAACGCGTTTCAGTTTCTGATCTGAAATCTTTGATGGGAAATTTATTTCCTCTGACAGTTACTGGCTGTCACTCCTGTTTGGTCAGGTTTTGCGCCTGGTCTTTCTTTTTGAAAAATACATATTTATGAATTCATGGCCAACTGGTGAACATTTGCTCTTGATTATGTGCATTCTTTAGCGATTCCAAATGCCCAGTCCAGATGTGCAAAGGCACTCACGCAGTAAATTATTCAGCTTTTTCACTTCTTCTGCTACAGGGAGAGTTTTGTTTTTCTTTTAATCATGTGCATGTCTGTGATAATATTCCCGCGGAAAGTCATTTTATATTGTTTATTTTTTGACATATGGGCTTTATTAAATCATACAGGAGAGAAACAGTGACTATGACACCTCCCCGACATTGTAATTAGGGAGCAGGTGGAAGTGCTGATCATGCATGTGTGAAGAGGGAACATGTTTAAATAATCATGATGCCAGCTATTGTCTGGATTGCTGGGGTCCTTCCACAATCATGGCCACTCTGGGAACTGGAGTTTTACCAACATCAAAGCTTGATTTATATTGGTCCCTTTTCTTTGCCAATACTTCTTGTGTTCTTTGAAGATATGATGGGTATCGCATATGTACTGGAGTCCAGGTTCAGAGTGACACCTCTCCTTCTCTGGTCTTCAATGCTGAGATGAGCAAAAGCTTAGGTTTCACGTTTTCATTCATGTCACTGCAATGAAGAATAAGGTCATTAAGAGGAATTATGGCTTTCTCGGCCTTTGTGACGTCAACACATGGTATACGAATATAACGAATGTAAATTGGGAGGAAGTATCAAAGCAGCTGTAAATTGTGGCTTCACTAATTTTCCCCTGAGGGCATACTGTAGTGTAGAGCACCCACACAGCCCTGCTAGCGGTAGGTGCACAGACTGATCTGTGAGAGAGCTCTGATAAGCTGGCTGTGCCCTGGTGCCAGACGCATGGCATGACCCACTGTGAGCACGGGCTCCAGCCCTGTAGGATCCGCCAGAGGTGTTAGAGGGGCTTTACTCAGGGTGCTCTGGAGCTGTGCCTCTGAGCCGGCGGAGGAAGTGAGCAGAGACGTTTCCTGTGTCCTCTGACCGCAGCGGTGGTGACACAGACGCAGCGTGGTGCCGTGTGATGCGCATGGAGGGGCTTTCCCGTGTTCCTGCGGCTGAGTCAGCTCCCCGCAGCTGCAGTTTCGCATGGCCGCAGCCAGGGGATGCAAGGGAAAACAGTGCAAACATCACCAAATCGGCAGCACCGTGGTGTAATGGTGAAGAGCCAGGCTTCTAACCAAAAGGTTGCTGTTTCAGTTAAATGGACTGCATTTATATAGCGCTTTTCTACTCATTTGAGTACTCAAAGCACTTTACAGTTATATGCCTCACATCTACCTACCAGTGGCAGAGGCTGCTATACAGGCTTACCAACTGGCCACTGGGAGCTGTTGGGGGTTCAGTGTCTTGCTCAAGGACACTTCGACACTCTGCCAGGATGAGCCAGATTCGAACCAGGGACCTTCTAATCCCCAGTCGACTGCTCTATCTCCTGAGCCACTGTCGCCCCCCATTGGGGGCGACAGTCCCCACTGGGGCGCTGCTGTTGTACCCCTGGGGGAGGTAATTAAATGACAATTGCCTGAGCATATCCAGCTGTATGAATGGATACAATTGTAAGTCGCTCTGGATAAAAGCATCTGCTAAATGACAATAATGTAATGTAAAATCAGATGCAGCCAAATCAGATTTGAATTGCAATATGCTGGCTCACATGAGATGGTGGATGTCTTGCATGTGCCCACAGCAGACCCAGTTGTCTGAACTGAGGAAGTTTTGTAGACCATTTCTTCTCCCCTGCCAATGCTGTAGGTGATGTAGCAACCTTTCTACCTGTCAGCCTTTCAAATGCAAATTACTGCTCTATGCACCACATGCCCTCATAGCCATACTGCATATGGGGAACATGTGTTTATGTGTCTGAAAGTCATTTATTTCTCTCTGTAACTGACATAACCTTCAAATCTGCCAATAGGTCGGTGATAGATTGTTAACCTGAATTGACACAGTAACCCTAACCCTAACCCTAAATGATGTGATGGCCAGTGTATGTATGGCAAACACTGGTGCTTGCTGTTGGACTAATTTCTCGTAAACTTTATTGCATAATCTTAAAATTCAGCACTTACACCTGCACTGCATTCAAATCTTCCACATAGGATCACAATATGTCAACTGGCAATTCAATATAGCAATCCTACATAAACTATTTATAGCATCAGCCTTTCCATCTACCATTTCATCGTAGAAGGTGTTGTGCTGGCTACACCAAGCGTATAAGGAGATGTCTTCTAAAGCTTATTTCTTCAGCAGCTGGATGATACCTATTACAAGGTGTTGGGGGCTATCTCTGTCCATGTAATTATTGGCGGAGAAGGACGAAGGTCCAGTCTGATCACAGATAAGTTCAGTAATAGAATCAACACCTATATTGAAGAAGACAGCACCCTCTCCACTGAAAGATGGATTGTATTGGGTTTGTGAGTTCAGCGTTGACTTAGATTTATAGTAAATCATTATGCCATAGACTTGCTGTGATTTCTGCATTAGGGGCGAAATTGAGTTCACCAAATCAATGGGAAGGGTATATTTTACTCGATAGGCTGCTTTTTTCTCTTTTATTTCAGTTGTATCATAAAGACAACATCAAAATAAGTAGAAAGAAAGGCTAATTATTCTTAAACAGATTCATCATGGGATATCACAGAATGTGCAGATCTGCAGTTCAATGTGATGTCATAATCAGGTATCATTCAGGTCAGAACCAACCTTTAAGAAAAAATGCCACAAGGAAAAAAACAGCATATCCTGTCATATAACGCCTACATATATTTGAAACTTGCATAGAACATTGAGATACGTGAGGTCTTTGAAATTATGTTTATTTTGTCATGACGAACACCAAGTCAATAAATGAGCCACTGAAACGAATAGAAATAAAACGAGTGCACCACTATAACACATGAACATGTGTGCCTCCCCACGCAGGAGGCACGCGTGCTCCGGGGAGTGCTGCGGGAGCCCGTGGCCGCAGCGGGCGGTCAGTCTGCGACTGTTTTCGGAATCCGGAAATGATGAAAAATGTTTCAGAGGCAGACACAAACTTTGTCAGTGAACGGGCGAACGGCGGAATGGAGTGAAGCAAGGAATACTGGAATTTTCGCCTCGACAGCAGGATAGATTGTCAAAAGATAACTTTACGAGTAAGGAAATAACAGTTAACAGTCAAGACTGAGAGAATTTATAACAATTTATCAGCGCGACGATGAGAGAGAGGAAAGGATGGGAGTAAGTCAAATTTGAACTTGGAGGAGGTGTCATGTTTGAAAGGTACTTCTCAATTTATTTGCTTTATCTTTAAAAATAAGAAGTATGTGTTACACCTATACGTGTACTGTTTTGCGCGCGGTTTCATAATATTTTCGCGGTAAAAATATTTTTCCACAAACTTTTAAGGAGCATGTGTAATTTCCGTAGACTGACGTCACTTTCTTCGCGGCAACGTCAATTGTCTCTCAGATGATTTGAATACGGTTCCCCATTGCTGTCAGTCCGTTACATTGCATTTTGTCACAGGGCTGGAGGGTGAATCTTGGCTGTGCTGTTTTGTATCGTGTATCCCGATAAGAACGCTGGCCCATGTCCCAGGAGACGGTTTTACCTCCACCACGGCCTTCGGGGCCGGAGGAGGAACATTCACACGAAAGTAGTCTGCTCCTCTCAGAGACCCACGGTAAGGCATGTTCACTTCCACACGCATGTTTATGACTAAAATCATAAACTGTTGCTGCTTGCATTTTTCGCAGTCCCCCTGTCTTCACATGAGTGAACTGAACTGTTTGTTGCTGGATATTGTCAAGCACATGGACAATAACATAATAATATTAATAAGTGTTATAGTAATACGTGTTATAATAGCAATAGTTATAAGTGCTAATAGCCTGAAATCCTGCCGTTTAGATGTTGTAGTTAACATCAGTATATTAATATTACCTGTTTTATAGCGTCATGTGTCCTTGTATTGTGATTTTTTACATTTTCAGAATGAAAGTGTTCTGTAATCACATTGACAGTCATATTTTATATGTGGCACCATTTTCTGTTCATGGAGCATATCATTGCTTCTCTCTAGGAGCCTCCAGTTTATACCCAAGGATTTACCAGCCATCAGTACCCATAAGCCAACATTAGGCGTAGTGGTGTTTTCATCATTTCCAAATAAAAACCGTTGGAACGCCTCACTGACAATTAGAAGCGGCCACAGCTAATTATAGTTTTCTAATTAACTTGGTGGTTGCCTTTAGAATTATCATATGCAAAGTAAGATTGTCCCCATTACTTTAATCTGGCACTGAACCGAAAACCAACCTATTTATACCGAGCATCATTACGACACTGTCCAGACCAGCAAAGTAGGACAAAGTAAGCAATCACAACGACTGGTGGGGAATGGATCTTCACAGGACTTTAAGTGGTTCACAGCTGAGTGTAGTTTCTCCTCTCAAAGCACTGTAAATGTTTTGAGAATAGACCAATTTATTTTCAGCAGTAATCACTAAATACTGTGATGCATCACAGTACTGTTGGAGCTTAAATGTGTATTGATTTTCACAGTCACTCTGTGAAAGAGGTTTATTATACACCAGCACTGGGCCAGGGTGAAGCCCTACCTATCTATCCATGTATCTGAAGCTATCTTATCTACCTCATTGCTCGATGCTTTTGCTGCTTACAGTACAGAGGGCAACCGGCAATGATGGTGAAAACCTGGTGCCTGGGCTGTGAAATATGGAGTCATTGTTCATTCTGCACCTGAAAGAAGTTTACAAGATGGGGATGTGGGCTCAGAGTGTTAACAACCTTACGCTCCTGAACTTGTGACCAATTGCAGAGCTTGTCCAAGGTTCTGAGAACTCTTACTGGCTTGGCAGAATGGCTCTAGTTGTAAGGCTTGCTTCCTCTTCAGTCTGCAGGCTCACATACTGTCTACACAGCTACACCCATTCAAATTCATAGCTTAAGGTGTTTTATCATGACATAAGCTGCGTGTTTTCAGTAATTTGCAAAACCTGCGAAAGGTCTGAATGATTCAAAACCACGGCATACGTCTTTGGCACTGGTAGGACACATGTTTTCCAAATTGGAGTTATTTAAGACAAAGGTAAAGTCAGAACTGCACACCTGTACAGACTTCACAGCATGGCACCCAGAACTCCGAGCTGTCCCAGGCCTTCCTTCACACTGCTGTGTGGCAGTGGCTTTGTCACAGTGGATCGGTTCTTTTCCTCAGCAGGGTGTGACAGCCCCAGCAGACCCCCTGACCCCAAGCCGGAGACAGGAAGCGGCGCTCCGAGAGGCGGCTCTGCAGAGGAGGCCAGGGGAAGCTCCTCCAGCAGTGACCTCATTAGAAGTAAGTAGTGAGCACGGGTCCGCTCACAAACGAAGGGTGAGCCGAGACACCTACGGTGTGGACACCACGCGGAGAGGTGGAGAAATTCCTCTGTACCAGATTCCATATCATTCTGCAGCTGCCCTGCGAGTCAGACCTGGGCATGTCTGCATAGCTAAAATGTGTAACATGTAATGAGACCCGTGTCTCCGTCTCAAAACCAGCATTATTGATATTCATGCCATTCCAGTGAGTATGTGCACGCATTAATAAATTTGATTTTGTTCTGGGAAAGCATTTTCTTTGAATATATATATATATATATATATATATATACACACACACACACACACTGATGCGGTAGAAATAGGACATCTATGTGTGTGCCATGAGGTTGGTGTGTATGAATTATGAACTATCTCTTTGGAGGACTTTGATCTGCCTCCACTCTCATATTATTTACATCTACATTTGAAAATCATATTTCACCATGCATAGGTCTCATTAGATCTGATTCATCTTGGTCGCCAGCTTCTGCTCCATTTTAAATGGTTCCATTGAGAAATGTGTGGCTTGGCTTTTAGGGATGTCTTCAAAGTGTATTTTTGTATTTTACCCATGATTACTGTTAGAAAGGGAAGGAAGACCTGAAGTCTTCCGTTGAGGCACACGAGAGGCACAGTTCCTCACTTTACAGAGACAAACATCACTACTAGCCTTGATTTATTTTGGTATCACTGTATGTGATCTTTCTTTGAATGAAAAGTCTTTAAATGAACAGGGTTTTCAGTTGGATGTTCTTAAGAATACAGATTTTTTTTGTGATTTTAGAAGAAAAAGACCACCTGAAGGAATACTTATTGAATGAGGAGGTAGGCAGACATGGTTATGTGTGGGTCTCACAATGAGAGAGACTCTGAACCTGAAGCACTGTTCCTTTTAGAGCTTCCTTGGGCCAAAACGGATGGAAAGCTTTGTACCTGGAAATGGTAATGTTTCCCAGAATCAGTTTGGATCTCTTTCATTTAATGGAGATGACTGGCATCCCAGACAGTTTGCTTCAGCGTTAATAGGGCTTTTGGATGTTTCCAAATGCCTCTATCTGCTGCTTGTGTTCCTTCCAGGTACAGACTTGGGTTCCTAAGGCGATGCTGTTCATATGTGTGGGCAGCAGTGTAGCAAAGTGGTTGAGGAGCAGGACTCGTAACCAACGGGTTGCCAGTTCATATCCCTGCTGGGTCACTGCTTCTGTACCCTTGGGCACGATACTAAACCCACAATTGCCTCAGTAAATGTCCAGTTGTATAAAACTGTAAAAACATTGTAAAAACATAAAACATTGTAAAAAAAAAACAGCCTATTTTGTGATGATGTGAAGATGTTCCTGAATGGAGTTTTTCAGGATCTGTCTTTAGGAGTCAACATATGTTTTGCATATCTGTGTGTTTGAATGGATGGATCAAATGGCCGCTGATTTAGTACATGTGAATGATCTCTTTCCCTGGGTTTCTTTGATGTGAAAAGGTAATTGTAAATTAAACCAGGAACCATTTTTTCCACAGAGCAGACCCGTGTGGTCTTTAAACAGTGTAAAAGCCACTGCAGTTAT
Source organism: Megalops cyprinoides (assembly GCF_013368585.1). Taxonomy (NCBI): domain Eukaryota; kingdom Metazoa; phylum Chordata; class Actinopteri; order Elopiformes; family Megalopidae; genus Megalops; species Megalops cyprinoides. Next base: position 3,007,847 of record NC_050607.1, on the reverse strand, counting down.
GAAATTTTCATCACTGCATCTGGAAAATTATTTTTGCAAGCCCCCTGTGTTAAAATCGGTGAACCAGTGTTAGGATTGTGGCAGAACAGCGTTATGACACAGCCCACCGTCTCCTGAAGTGACCGTGTTTGTCTTCAGTCTGATGAATGGGCTGGTGCAGATAGATTTTCATATGGAGATTAATGCCGCTCTGTCACAGATGAAGGATTTGGAGTCTGAAGGTGAATCGGATGAATCCTCACCTTCGAGCAGAGTCACAATGCCCTGTCTGAATTGCGCCGATAATAATAATGGGAAATGTCTGTATTAGTGCTCTCCAGGAAATGTCTAGTGCTCTCCATAAGATGGGGAATGTAAGGGCCTGCTTAGCAAATTGATGACAATGATAAAAAAGACGCTGGGGTCTGTAATAGACATTTAAGAAAAAAAGCAATTAAAACATGTACCTAATGTGAAGGCTTCAGAACTTCCATTTCTGAACAGAAAAACCCAGACGTCATGTGCTCAGCTCTCCTGTCCTGTTGGCACTGAATTCAGCATTTAATCTTGATTGATTAATCTCTTCTCTTTCTGCTTCAGTTTTTAAAAATTATTTTCGTGACTTTTTTGTCTCAAGAGAGATGCCATTTCAACAGCCTCCATTTACTGTCTTCTGTATTCTGAATATATCTTGGTATGAAATAATGCTTGATTTTTGATGAATCTCTCTTTGAGCATGTTGAATTCATTCAAAGAGAGAAAACAGTAAATTATATTTGTAGTGATTGGTGAGATTCATAACGTGTGTACAGCCTTGTTAAATTTATTGTTGTAGAAATGCGTTTATTACGTAGTGCTTACATTCAACTGTAGCCGTCTAACAAAATATTAATATGGCAAAATCAATCCTGAAAAAATACAGAATTGGCCACAGTTTGGATTCAGGATTTAGGGTCAGATGCCCAACAGTTTAATGATTTGGATTAATACAGATTAATGAAATCTTGGTCCCTCTGCTACATAACTGAATGCATTCATGGCCTGCAGTTGGTGTTATACAGCATATACAGAGCCAGATCAGGCAGTTAGCACACCTTTTTCACTCTTTTCCTGTGAAGTGGTGTTCTGTTGAGTATTGTATTTCAGTATTGCACAAACATTGTGAACTGTTACATCATCGTAGCTTTTCTTCACGGACTGCGTTGTCCAGGGCGACTCAGGCACCTGAGACGCTACAGCGTACTCAAACCGTGGCCGTAATTACAGGTAAACAAAGAGGAAAGGTGGGAGTTCTGGCTGGTCTTCATCCACATTCAACAAGGCAAAAGAAGCTTGTGGCTGATTTTTTTCCTCACTTCCTTGTCTTTTGCAATTCAGTTTAGTGCAATTCATTAGTTTTAGCTCTATGATCATATTCCCCATTGCCGTGCAGTCTGTTGTACTATCTAATCTATACCAATTTCTAAGGTACTATTGAGACTGTAGCTTTGTCCTTTTTACAGGTCTTTTTTTTACAGAGATATTGTCCGTGTGCATGGTCCTGGAACAGCCTGGTTCTTTAGAATATTTAAACTCAAAATTAGTCTCTGGGTCAGATTTAAAGGGGGGGGAAAAATCCCTAAAATGACTTTTCATGGAGTCGTATCTCTATCAAATGGGACTTTGGAGCCAGACGCAGACACTAAAGTAAATTAGCATGACCTAACGACAGTTTAGGCCCTTTATCGCCACATTATTCATTGAATCATTGAACACTTTTAAAGTGCTCTCCTGGATGAAGTAGACCCTGCTGAAGGACAGGTACTTTTATCTTGGGAAATTCTGAAGCGAAGCTTTAAGGTCAAGCAATGTGGCCCTGCGCTTTGCAGAAGATATTAGTCCTGGCCCTTGTACGGTCCTCTCAGTCTCCGTGTCTGCTGGAGATTGTGCTTTTAATTTTGAAACCTCAAGGTTGTTCAGTTGTCAGAGAAATGACCTTTCGGAACGGAATGCAGGAGCCGCGATATAGTTCTCGAAGGAAGTTTATTACAAGACAGTCACTACTGGTACTGTGTAAAATCTCAGGTGTGTTTGCTTTGAGTGTTTGTTGGTGCTTGTGCCATGACAACTGACCAGTGCTTTCGCAGTCGCTGTTGGTGATCTGATTCAGTCGCTGATAGCATGTCTGAAATGCATCAACACATAGGATATCAATGATATATGGAAAAAACATATGTAGTGCAATGACTAATACAAAGGAAACAGTCTAGTCTACCTTGGTATGGTATCTTTACCTAACCTGTAATCAGTCCTCAAATCTCAACCATCAAAATCCCCACAGAACACTTCTCTTGTTTCACAGAACAAGCACAATTTAAAAGCCGTTGTACTGTGAATTATTATTACCCGTATTTGAATCTTTAGTCTCCTGGATCCCTTGCATTTGTGTGTTAAAGCTGAGAGATCATTAAAACAGGAGAGGTAATTCTGAAGTGATTACTCAGCAGTGGGCCATAGAACCATAAACTGTATAAATAGGGTGAAATACTTGTGGAGAGGTTGATTAAAATGGTCATTGTGATCCCACCTCTGTGCTAATTATTTCCTCATTCTGATACAGATACGTCTCATGTCGAAAGCTTCGAGCCATGCTATTTGCATTTTCCAAAGTGTTAAGAGTCCATACAGAATGCTTTTTTTTGTTATGAAGTGATTAAAAATGCTTCATAACTCCTAGAAACAGTGAAGAATGGTAATTGTGCCTTTGATTGTTCTTGTTGCTAAGAGCAGACGCTTGGAAATTCCGTGTGGAATAATGAAAGCACAGTGTATGATCTGTAATTAAGACTAGACCTGACTGAAACTGCAGCAGAGGTTTGGTGAAGCTGATTTTACTGCTTTAATTAATGTCCCCCTCAGATGTTTCTGTTTCAGTTTGTTGTCGTGGGCCGCGCACCACAGAGAGAGACCTCTGTTGGCTCAATACGGGATTTCTGTTCGAACTCCAGACTGATCTCAGGGCTGGCTGTTTGATGGAAAGAGGCTGAAGAATGACTGTGCCTTTTAATATCCATCGAAGGTAATGACGCACTGTAAGTGTGGAGAGGTTCGGCATTTGGACTTTAGGAGAAAAAGCCACACGCTGGAACACCAAGCTTACCAAAATTACATCCATTATTAAAGAAATGCACCAATACAATGTTAAAAGCATACATAAAGTACTTAATAAATAAAGGGATCTTATTTCTTTCTATCAGTCCAAACCCCAGTGGGTTGTGTCAGGCGCCATTAGAGGCCTGAAGCAGGGCTATTGTCTGAATTTAGAAAACACGTAATTGCTTCTCTGCTACCTTTTGCTACTTTGCAGTTTTATGCATTGTGACGCAAGTAAGCAAGTAGCAACAGCAAGAAGAAACTTCAGTTGTAAGCAAATAATAATGAATAATTAAATGAATTGAAAAAATGTAATTACTTATTGTGTATTTGGTTAACTGTTTATTGGTTTTGCATTATTTAATATTTATCATTGTATTCATCAAGTTATTCTTTTACTGATAGGCTAGTTTTTGTTTGATTTCAATGTTGTTTTGGTCCTCCATGCCATAGTTTCCTATGGAACCCAAAGCTCTGGTCCTCATAGCCTGGTGGCTTTTCTACCTTATTGTCAGACAAGCACAAGAGCAAAGCACGTCCCTGTTATTCGGTAAGGCTAGACCGTTGTCAGCGTGTGGTGTTTTCTGAGCAGTGCGATCCGGCCTCTGTTTGAGCGAGGGGCTTCAGCAGATGCTGGCTGTGGTGAGTGGCTGAACTGTAGGGCTGGATTACACTTCACTCCTCAGGCCAGTGTGGCTGCGTTGTGTACACAGGACCAGACACACAGCACAGGGGTGCTGCCTGGGAGAGAACCTCAAATGAAAGGCGAGCAGGGGGACTGCTTGGGCGGCAGGAACTTGTCTCCGACACGGAGGTTAAAGCCCTCTCCATTACAGAGGTCTCTGGCGGCCTCGTCCTCCACCCCTGCCAGTTTGCAGGTTCAATGCGCCGCTGGTAGGTCATTCCGCCAGGCCTCTCTGATCAGCGGAGGGTGACGGCCGGCCGCAGCCTGGCTTCATTCAGACACGGCGCGGCCGGCGCTTCTATAACGGGCCAGAAATCGATGGAGCCGTCTCCTGAAAAACCACTCAATGGCAGACTACAGCCTCTGCCCTTCACTCTGAATCCACAGCTTAAATCCATGATTGGCACTCGGAGGTCAAACATCACTGACCCGCACCTGTGTAGCTCAGACGTCGCATTAACTTCCCTTAGTTCTGAGGTGGATTCTGGGAAAATGTTACCGTACAGTCCTACTTTTTTATCCTGGTGCTGACTGGCTTTTTGACTGAGTTATGAATGAGGCTGTGTATTTGTTCTGGTGCTGATTGTAATGACTGCATTGGGTGTGTCACCGTTTCCCCACTGTGACCGTTCACCCTCTCCGCGTCTGCAGGGATTTTGGGCTCTCGGTTTGCCAGTCACCAATGGCACAAACTCCCCTGATGCTCTTTTTATTCCCCTCTGTAACCGTTAGAGAGGGCGAGGCTCGCTGCTCGCCTGGAGCCTGCCAGCAGGCCCGCACTGAGTCATAGTGCCAGTGACTGTGGAGAGGGGAGAGGGCGGTATGAAGCCTGAATCAGGGAGAGAGGAGCGCTTTCTAAGAGGGCTCCTCCACATCCACCACACCGCAGCTCACACGGGTGTCATTGGGAGTGGGCTTCATATACGACATGAGCTGAACGAGTTGTTGAAATGAAAGGTCCAAGCAAACTGTGTTGTCCTATTCGTGCAGGTCAGATGATTGATCTCCTCAGACTGTTGTGTATATTAGAAGCGTCCCACTCAACAATCCCTGCTGCTGAGGATGCTCATATTTCACTCATTTACACTGCCGTCCCCCGTTCCCCCACCCCCCCCCCCAAAAAAAAAAAAAACACTACAGTGATTTACACAAGTGTGAACAATCTGCATTGGTGTGATTCTTCTCATGGAAATGACCCCGCTCACTGGATACCGTAATGATTCCTGTAAGAGTCAGACATTAATCACTCAAATGTTCCGTTTTAAAATGGAGGGGTAATTGATGGCGGTCCCCACCTCAGTACTCGGTGAAGGGTTCGGACCAGGGAAATCGGGCCCCTCATTTCGAGTCGCCCATCCTCGCTGTAAAATGTAATTAAGCTCAAAGGGGTCCACAGGGGTTATTTTTTTCCACTCAATCAGCAGCCAAATTACTAAATTTGAAATTGGTAAATCCCACACGACTGATATTCTTTGCCGTCATTATCAAGAGAAGGGGGTCGCTTGGAATAATAAACGCACTTTGGAGTGTTGGATCTCAGGTTGCTTTGAAAGAGCCAAATTTAAATGATTTAATTGTCACAGAGAAAAAAGTGCTACAAAAACAAAATGGCTGAGTGATTCTGGCAGCCAAGTCACAGTTACAGAAACTGGAATCCACCGCCATGCACTGCGACTTGGTATTACAGAGTTAAAACGGCTCCATCACTGAGCGTGTCGATGGAGCTGCAGGTTTTTGTCTGACGAGGCAGTTTGGTTCCAGCAGCCTGCACAGATGACCTACTGTCAGAGGCGGAAAAGGTTTCCCGCCCTTTATGGGTGCTCCTGACCCCGCCCTCCTGGCTGGCACAACCCTGGGCAAAAAATAGATGTCGTAAAAAAAACCTTACTGTAATGTTTTTTTTTTAAATAGATTTTATGGTTTGAACTTTCTACCCATGCATGGGATTCCTCTGGATTAAAGTACTAATTTAAAGCCCTTTATACCTGTGGTATTTTTTTATTTTTGTGGTTTGGTTAAGCGATCTAGGTTATGAAATGTACAGTAGCTGGTTGCTGGTTTCTGCACAGTTAATAGGGCCAGCAAGTGCTAACAGCTGAAATGGGGGTGCTCCTTCATAGCTGGTTTTCAGCTCCCTGAAGGCAGCCCGTGTGGGGGAGGGAGCGGGCAGACTGGAGCAAAAAGGAAGCTGCAGTGAAAAAGCCATGGTTTAGTTGCTATAAATACTGATGTTGAGATACGGATTCTATTAAAGAATCTCCCATTGCTCTGAAAAGTGCCATAAGCACAGAGTTATGGGGGAGCTACTGCCCCAAGTAGTTTATGGGCGGTAAGAATTGTTATGCTAGGTTACCGTACTCTTACAAATGAGCATTCTAAACAGGCAGATTGCCCAGGAAAGTGTTTAAGTGGTATTTATATTTTTAAACAAGGAACTACGCACTTGAGATGAAAGGTGAGGCAGGGCTGCTAAACCGATCCTCTCTGTGGCTGATGATTGTAATAGCAATTTGTAAACAGCAGCTTACTGAGAAGCTGGATCGTCCAGAGGCGAACCGAGAAATGTAAACTGTGAAATGATACTGGAGTGTTTATTTGTATACAGTTTGCTCCCTTTGCGGTGTTCGCCCTCACACTTGCTATTGCTGAGTGTTGCATGGCTTAATATGGAGTAGGAGTTCTGTGTGGTTGAATGTTTTCTTTTGTTTTGTTTTTTTTTGGGAGGGGGGGGGGTACTTTTGGGACACTTTGGGAAGCGCTTTAAGGTGCTGGCAGTTTTCACTTTTGCAGGGGGTCTTCAGAACATCCTCTCTTCATTGGGCATTATATTCAAAGCTGTTTATTCAATACTTCTGCAATACCGCACACTGACTGCACATTAAAACATCGTGTCAAACGGGAGTCCAGGGGGACCTAGTGAACAAGGCCAGGCTTGTACTATATTCAGAATGTCTGATGTAGACCTAGATATGTCCAGGCGTGTTGCCTTACCTTTGACATGCGACATGCAAATGCGTAAGTGTTCTGGGGCTGTGTGTGCAGAAGCCTGATATCTCTTGTCCCCTTCATAAGAAAAAATAAATGTTCTGAATTCATGTTTTTGATCTGAGAATGGAGTTGATTTCAGTGCCGATTAATTCTCAGAAGGAATCCCTTTTTTTCTGTGATTTCATGGTGCGATAGCAGAATGGCTTGTATGTAGGCACAGGACACACACGCAGCTATCCTGGAACCCTCCCGCTGCTGCTGGTACTCACACAGTGAATACCCCACTCAGTCCCTGTGTGGGGTATTCACTGAAGGCTTGTGACAAACGGCAATTATATGTATGTGTGTTCTGCAGGAATCCATCAGGCGCTGGCCTTTTAAAAATGCTCAGGAGACGCTACAGAGCGCGAGGCTGTCAGGCGGTGTTCTGCGAGCCGGGCCTGGGAAGCGGCCGCCACCACCGGCTCCGCGCCACGGTGGAGCGGCATGTTTAATTCAGCGGGATGCTCTCAGCGCTTGTTGACGTGCCGAAAACGAGGCGGTTAGAGGTCCCGTTTGGGCCGCCTTCCTCAGCGCGCCGCGTTAATGGGTCCGCCGGGCGATACACGCTTTGTGGCGAACCGCCACCCTGAAATTTTAATCCCTCCTGTTTAAAAGTGGATGCGGCGTTCCTGTTTTATTACTCATGGATGCGTTCTTGCTTTTCTGTCCGCTTTCATAACGTAGGCCTTAGGCCTGTCAGAAGAGGCGGGCCAGCAGGTTGTACTGAGGAAGTAACCTCCTTTGTTATCTCATCACTGACCGCATGCTTTTGTTTTCAGGCTTTACAAAGGAAAGACATCCTTCCTGACACATTGAGACTTGAAGTGAAGTTAACATAGGTACTCTTAAGAGCAACAAAGAGAAGCTGAAATTTCCTCTCCCAGAGTTGCAGTTTCGGTAACAGACTGTAGGATAGCAGTCTCCACTGGAACATTGTGTAATTTTACACTGTCTTGCTCCAGAGAAATAAATCACCTGCTCCATGTCTGGGCTGTGCCACTGGTGTGCACTTAACACACTTCCTCGACACCAGGACCCAAATCACTCTTTGTTTTTATGCAATGGTTTCCTGATGACAATATAGTCTTTCTCAGACAGGGAGTGTAGATGTTAGGCCTTTACACACAGATCTGCAGTGTCTGTGTTCTTCGGAGAGGTCGTCTCCTGGGGCGTCCTTAAAGAGGACCGGGCTGGAGTTACCTCTGGTTGATAATAACCGCGTTTGTTGGTGCGCGCAGAACAGCGCAGAACATGGCGCGCGCGTTGGGTCTGTGAAATGAAGTCATTTCTCAACACGGCGCCTTAAGAAGGTCCCGGAGTCCGGCGGCGGTCACGGTTTGGGGAACGGAGGGGAAGGAAAGCAGAGATGCGGAAAGAGACAGAGAGGAGAGATGAATAATTCAGGGGGAGAGCTCCCTTTCGAATGCAGATGGGACATAACGCCGAGTTGCCCCCCTGCTCTGAACGCCAACGCTCCCTCTTATGAGACGGGCCTCGCTGGGCTCCCTCTGATGAGACGGGCCTCGCTGGGCTCCCTCTGATGAGACGGGCCTCGCTGGGCTCCCTCTTATGAGACGGGCCTCGCTGGGCTCCCTCTTATGAGACGGGCCTCGCTGGGCTCCCTCTGATGAGACGGGCCTCGCTGGGCTCCCTCTGATGAGACGGGCCTCGCTGGGCTCCCTCTGATGAGACGGGCCTCGCTGGGCTCCCTCTTATGAGACGGGCCTCGCTGGGCTCCCTCTGATGAGACGGGCCTCGCTGGGCTCCCTCTGATGAGACGGGCCTCGCTGGGCTCCCTCTGATGAGACGGGCCTCGCTGGGCTCCCTCTGATGAGACGGGCCTCGCTGGGCTCCCTCTGATGAGACGGGCCTCGCTGGGCTCCCTCTGATGAGACGGGCCTCGCTGGGCTCCCTCTGCTGCCGCCCGTGTAAGGACCTGAGGAGACAGGGAGGGGGAGGGGGGGACTCACCTGGGCTCTGTGCCTGTGCTACAGCAGGAGTGTACCATCCGGTCATGTGATCTGCAGCAGAGCGGGGTTATTTGTTGAGGTTGGCAGTGTAGCATAGTGGTAAGGAGCAGGGCTTGTAACCGAAAGGTTTCTGGGTCACTTCCCCCCGGGACACTGCTGCTGTCCCCTTGGGCAAGGTGCTTTACCCAGAATTGCCTCAGTAAATGTCCAGCTGTGTGAATGAATAACATGTAAAAATTGTAGCCTGTGTAACGCCCTCTGGATAAGAGCATCTGCTTAAATGACTATAATGTAATGTAATGAGATCTGTGTCTGTGAGTTTTCTCATGCTGGGGGAGCGGAGCGGAATTTAACAATGTGTCTCTTCCCAGTGCAACCTCATCCTCTGGCCCGGCCAGCTGCCTCAACGTCAGATCCCAGCGAGGGGGGAACGCGCCCCCTCCAAACCGGCCCTCACACAGAGCTCAGTAATGGGAAAGGAGCTCCCCCTGGGGCTCCACATGCTGGGGCAGAGCCCGTTGCCGGGGGGTTGCCGCGGAAGCTGCAGTCCAGCCTATCCGGGCACAGCTCCGGCAGTAGCAGCACCATCTCCAGCCAATCACACAAGCCCGGCTCGTCTCCGGAAGGTAACGCCCCCTCTACGTCACTCACAGACACCTGTGCAGCTCCCACCCGCACCCTTCCCCACCTCCGCCCCCTGTACAGGTCCAGTCCCTCACAGGCGAAACCTCAGGGAGACCTGCACAGTTTCCACACCACTGTCCATGTCTGTCATACCCATCCTTCACCATGACTGCACTCAGCACCTTACAAAATGCCTGTAAATATTATATTATACATTATTAGTATTGTTAGAAATGACATATTTTTGTTTTGTATTTGTGAGATGCATGTAAATATCAATGTATACAGACGTGTTTGTTTTGTTTTGTATTTCTGCGATATATGTACATATCTATGTATACATGCATGTATGATATGATATGATATGATATTAGATAGTGTTCCACTGTGTCAGAGCAGCGGCGGTAGGCATTGTGCCTACGCACAGTGCACGCAGCTGTACGAGGACGCTGTGAGGAGATTGACAGTCGCAGACGTGTGACCTTTTAATGAGGCAGAGGCGGGCGGGGCCGCCCGCTGGGCATCGACACGGCCGCCGCGTGCGCCAGTCCCTCCTCACAGTGACCCGTCATTAACGGGGGCCTGCACCCCCCCCTCCCCGAATCGCACCTCTCCCTCTCCATTCCCGCACCCCCGCACGGCCGCTCGCTCCTACACTGCCGCTCTCTCCATCCTGCTCCGCCCCCTGCGTGTCACCTCCGCACGCAGAGCTCCATTCCTGCTCACCCTGCTTTCACCATCAGCAGGTTTCGCTTCTGGCCTGCAAACATCGGCTTGCCTGGACTTATTAATGAAGATTCAGAATATAACAAAATCCTGGTTGAAGTGTCCCGGCCAACATCGAAAGGTTTACTGGTCGATTGGACGGCACAGTAGAGGAATGCTGTGTTCGAAAAGAAAAGGTTTGGATATTTTCAGAGACAGGGATGGGGTGGAACTGATTCAGCCCTTGAATGAGTCCAAATATTAGCGTGCATAATGGAGCTGAAACAGTTGCAAATGTGAGCATTTTCAAAATCCAATTTCTTTTTCTGAATGTCATAGTCAAAATCGTGGCTTGTAATGCTCCAGAGCTTTGGGGGGTTTCACGTTTTCGTTGGAGGGAAGAAGCTGCAGCTGTATGAGTTTTACTTTGTGTTGCTTTCATGCCTGTTATTTATAGAGCTGTGTATAGAATCAGTGCGTTCATAATCAACATCCTGTTTGCCTCCCCAGAGACAATACAAAGCTGTAGTGTTTAATACTGACACCGATTACCATAAAGCGTTCATCACAGGGACGTGACAGAACAGAGAGTATCTCTGCACGATCTGTTGTGTGATGCATGGATTTGTACTCAAACTATGCAGTGATAATGATAATATCTTTTAATTATTTACTCGTCTGATAAGTACACAGTGTTTTGTTAGTGCTGTTTGTACTGTGTGTAGGGGAGGCCCTGTACTGTGTGTAGGGGAGGCCCTGTGTATTTCTGCACATGCTCAGAGGCAGCCTTGTGGCATTAGTTCCTGTCACACTGGACTGCTTCTCCTGATGTCCCCAGAGTCTTGATTCACTTTTCCACCCACTTCAGTGAGCACAGCCTTGCCTTATTTCCTGGTTTTCAGCACAATCCAGTAAGTCCCCTGGGAGCGCGTGCTTTCTCACATTCGCGATGGTACGCTGTGAAACATGCATTTTTATGGAGCTGTTTTCTCAGAAAGCATCTTAACATTTGCAAACGGGATCTCCACCTGTTAAAAGAAGTGTCAACAATCGTAAACAAACGTCTCTCTCTTACAGTAAACAGTGCAATGTATGCACATATTTTCACAGCTATATTGGTTAAATTATGTTGTGCATCTGCTTGCATGACTGAGCCTGAAGTCCCTTTATTTTCTGTTTATATTTCATACTTTTCTAACATATCTACATTTACATACATACTTTTCACTTAATGTCACGTTGAGCAGCTGTGTACTGCTGAAAAAGTCTCATTTGAAACCATTAAAGGCATCTACAATTCATCACAGTTCCTAAATTAACGGCAGGGTCTCAGATTTCAGATAATGAAATTTAACGCTGCTGTCATGATCACAGAGAGATCACATTTTAAATGTGAGTTGATAATCATCAAAATAACAAATTTCTTCAGTGTACTTAACATGCTAGAAAAAACACAATGATTATATTTATATTTTGTGTATTACGTCTGTGATAGTTGATGAAAGTATAATGAGATATCAGGTAAAGAATCCTGTGAACCTCAAGGTGCTGTTTTTCCCATAACAAAGGTGTCCATCTATCAGGCATGGATTAACACTGACTAACATCTCTGAGTGTCTGTCTCAGATTGTGCTGTTGTCAGAGAATCCTCACCTTGTGTGGTTGGCATGTTAAGATGTAATTCAACTCCATGTACTGCCCATGTCTGAGGGGGGGGACAGTCCTCTCTCTGTCTCAGCCTATCAGGGCTCTGTTCCTGTCTGTCTGTAGCCTATTAGAGCTAGAGCTAGAGCCCTGCGATATCCCTGTAGCCTGCTACGATGTCCCTCCGGGGGACCCTGGCCTCAGCCACTGCGGCTCTCACCCGTTTTATTCCTTGTATAAGCTGGTCAAGTGCCTGGAGATCTGTCCTGAGTGACCTGAACTGTGCCACAATAGCTAGTTTAAAGAGAGAAACGTCCGGGGTCAATACCCTGTAAATGAGCACATTAGCCATTACAATGGTTTACAGCAACCTCTGTCACATGTGACCTCTTGGGGCACCGTGAAGGCTTGAGGCATTATTGGCTTGGCTCAGTGCAAGCCCCAGCAAGCTAAGGCGTTTTTATGGCTAAGGTCTGTGCATTAAAAAACAATTTCAGGAAATTTAACCCTGTCTAATTATGAAGTGCTGTTTTTAACCACTGTAAGGGCCCTTTTCCATGTTAGATGTCAGGGGCATGTTTCCTTAGCTTTGTTTTGGTATGGCATACATATGAATGGAAATACTACTATATTTGGTTGGAGGTACCCATGTCTGGAGTTTATCGTTTTTGTTGAAAATTCTACATGCTCTAACCACATGTCTGCTCTGTTCTGAGCTTAACATGTGCAGCATTTTAAGACATCAGCTCTGGCCTTTTGATTAGCAGGCCTGCGCTGGAGTGTGACGTGGGTGCGGCTTTCTGCTTCCACCATCATCACTCAGGTTCCCTTTTCATTCTCATCATATGTGCTGTATCACATATTATACTATATACACTCCTATACATTACACTACGTTACCCTTAGTATAACGTGGTATACTGGATAGCCCAGTAGCATTTTTTACTGTCCTGGTACTGCGCATGTGTAGATGAACCAGATGAAGGAATGAGGACGGGCCACTGGCTGCAGGAGATCCCAGCATGCACTGGGCCTGAGCCGGCTCATTGCCTGTGAGTTCGTGCTGCTCTGTGCTACTCCAGCATGCACTGGGTCCTGCTGCTCCTTCCTGTTCGCCTCTGTGTTTTCCCTGGCAATTTCCCCAAGCGTTCGCAGTGCTCGCCGTAAACGTGATAGGTGCAGGTTTTTTCCTCAACGGAGTAGTGTCAGTTTTCTTTTTTTTAGAGATATGTTTGTATTTTGAGGACTTTTGGTGGAAATGCGTGGTCCTGTCAGGTTAAAAAAAATATATCAGTTACGTGTTTTTGTTGGAAATAATCTCCTTCACTTTAATTGCAACAAAGAAACTAAATAATCATCATCAACTTCCCCACTTAAAATACAGCATGGAAATGAGTTATGCATTCTACTACAGTTAGCCCCATAGCGGGCTACAGAGGCTAGTCGCAGTCTAGTTTGCGAGATGCTACACAAGGCTTCAGCAGCGTCATCACATTGCCAAAAACGGAGCCATGTTCTTTTTATCTCTAATACACAACCTTTATACCCGATGGAAACAATTTCACCAGCAGTAGAAGCTCTGGGGGAAAAAATGAGACCAATTCCTCTGAGATTAACAAACTGCCAAACAATCCAGACAGAATAATCTAAGACTGGGAAACATGCTGCCTAACCTTTAACATGATGCCGGTGATCATCACCTCCGTGTCCTCCAGAGCAGTCTCCCCGTTAGGATATGCTGCCTCACATCCATGTATCATAGAGACAGACCGAGCTGGGCCATACTCAAACCGTTCAGACAGTGCAAACGCAGCCTGCACCCTGATGTTCGCTCTACTGTGCTGTACCAGCCAGCGGCCCCCAGGCAGCTCTGACAGCCAGACTGACAGGGGGATGGAGGTTTGTGTGTCACCCGCAGCCCGGAGCAGAAGTGAACACACTGGACACCAGAGAGGCAGATGGGCCCCCACTCACGCCCTGCAGTCTCAGAGCTCTACTTCAGTTCAGCTGTGTGGAGCTTTTTATTCAAGCCTTAAATTACCAGTCAAAGCTGGACTCCATCTTAAAAACTGTAATGCCAGGAGTGGGGGTTGGGTTTCCCCTGATCTGGAACAGAGCCACTGGGCTTTTTAATGAGGAGCCTAAATGTCTGGTTGAACCCAAATATTCCATTTTCTTGGAAGAACATTGAATAAAAAGCGATGTCTCATAATAGATTACAAAATACAACTTCTCTACTTAAAACCAATAAAGAATAAATTAAGGTTAAAAAAAGAGCAGTTCATTTTTTGTGTATACCTACCCTAGCCATATAGTTCTGAAGATTCTAATTGGCAAACTAATTAAATATAGCCAAGTTCCATTTCCTAACAGCTCAGAGATCTTGGGATTTTAATTATTTTAACTTTTTGAAGCAATTTACTTACTAGTAGTTTAATACTTGTATTTATGCTATAGTAATTGTCACTGTATTTGTCATTTATTGGTAAGATAATAACATATATCCTTGCATGTGTACATATACTGTATATGGTAAAACTATGTAATAATTTCTTTTATATTTGATTTTCTTTTATATATATTTCAAAACACATTCCTAATAACCTAAAGCTTAGTTAGGGATTCAGTTGCCTCAGTGCTAAAATATTTAACATGTCTTTTAAGTATTTCCACTTTAATTTGTTAGGATATGAATAACCTTCCAAATCCGCTTTCCGATGCAGAGGGTCCTCTCTGAGCTGGAAACGCATCTCATTTTGGGCTCATTTCCCGGCCCACGCTGCCGGTCAGTGCTGCTGCCTGAGAGCGCTTTGATCAATCAGAGATGAGCATCCAGCCGTCTGCGGGGCCTGTGTCAGACAGCCGGCGAGGCGATCGGAGTCCGTCAGAGGAGAGGGGTGCGAGAGCAGCGTGTCTGAAAATGCTTTCGCATCAGTAGCACACCTCTGAGCCAGTTTTCCACTTTTAATGAGGGTCTCGTCCCTGGCTGAGAGTGGAGCCGCTCTGGCGACACAGTGCGTACGCGGCCAGGAGTGCGTGACGGGGGTTTCAGACACAGTGCGTACACGGCCAGGAGTGCGTGACGGGGGGTTCAGACACAGTGCGTACACGGCCAGGAGTGTGTGACGGGGGGTTCAGACACAGTGCGTACGAGGCCAGGAGTGCGTGACGGGGGTTTCAGACACAGTGCGTACACGGCCAGGAGTGCGTGACGGGGGTTTCAGACACAGTGCGTACGAGGCCAGGCCTAGGCACTTCAACTGGAGCCCTCTCATAGCACAGTGCGGTGTCTGCGAGTCAGCAGCGGTCTGCAGGGGTTATACTGCGGGCATCAATAAAGGCCTAAATGATCTAGCATAGGCTTGTTTTTACAGGAAGTGGACAGGAAAAAATTATAACAATAATTACTATTTTACTAGTAGTATTACTAGTATTACTATTATTAGTACTATTAATAGTAGTGTTAGTATTGTTAGTATCATGAGTATTATTGTTTATGTTTGATGTCTGAAGTGAAAGAAATAGGCACACTTTGGGGGAGAAACGTTGTTGTAAAAGAAACAAATGTAAAAAGAGTGTTTGAGAAAAGATTATTTTCACAAGACCTGAAATAATGTAAATTTTTCGGTGTGCAAAGAGACCCACGGAAGACAAGAGAAAAGAGGTTAAACGTTAATCAGAGAGGCGGGAATCGGCCGCATTAGCGCTCCAATTTGCCCGTGGAAATTTGAGGCGCTGCTAATCAGCTTTAGGCGATCGGCCTGTGCGTTTGCATGGTAATGCTCCCATCTCTGCAGCATCTGCTAATCAGCCCTCAAATGGAATTCATCCCTTCGAAGTCCTCTGGACCGCTGATTCCTCTGTGCTCAACCTCCCGCCCTGCTGCCCCTCCCCAGCCGCAAGCCTGCTTCTTTACGCCGAGTAGGAGCCCCCCTCTGGCCTGTCTGTTTGCAGTGTCTCAGGTGCTCATGGGAGATGGGATGACGGTTCCAGCTGGCTCTAAGTGGTCAGGGTGGCGCTCGGACAGGGCCGCCCGCTGTAGGCACAGCGAAGTGGACACACACAGGCGTCCTGCCTGGGCTGGACTCAGGCTAACGCTGTTCTGTTTTGGGGGGGGGGGGGCGCAGACTGCTGCGTGCACTGCATCCTGGCCTGCCTGTTCTGCGAGTTCCTGGCCCTCTGCAACATGGCGCTGAGCCAGGCCTCGTGCGGCGGCTGCGGCCCTGACACCTGCTGCTGCTGCTGCGGGGCCGAGGAGCTGGGCGAGGATTGCGCCTGCCCCTGCGACGCCGACTGCGGCGTGCTGGACGCCTGCTGCGAGTCCTCCGACTGCCTGGAGATCTGCATGGAGTGCTGCGGGATCTGCTTCCCCACGTAGGGGCCCTCCCCGAGGACGGGACAGCCCCCCCAGGATGGGACCCCCCGCCATGGCTGGAGCTGTCACCCACTGTCAGCGGACTGCTCATTTCAGCCAATCACAGAGCTTCACTGTGGCCTGGCTCAAACAAGCCGGCCGCTGACAGCGCAAGGTTGGCTCCGCCCATCCTGGGTGGGGGGGGGGTGGGGCTGTCATGAGGCTGTCATGCCATGCTGTCCACCAGCAAGGCCCAGAATGTTCCATTATGCAATAGATGTACAAAAGAGTCTTTAGAAACAGTTTTAAAGTATCTGTTTAAGCTGTTAGAATCTGTTATTTTTTAACTTATCTCTTTTCATAGATTTCCTTAAAACCAATCAAAAAACTGGAACCAAAGTGGCTCATTGCATGTGCATACAAAACCAAAGATTGACTGGCAGAGTAGTCTAGTGGACTGTCAGAGTTGGAAAAAGCATACATGGTATAAATTATATTTCACTTTCAATGCTTTTCTTGTAGCATTGTCTGTTGTAACTCGACAGTAGACAAACTGTCAAATTTAAATTGAACACGTTTAAAAATAGGAAAATCACAGCTTTTTCACAGTGTTTTTTTACCTGCCTTTCAATGAATAATGACAGGAAAAAAACATTTTCATGCTGTCATATTTACTTATAGTATGATGTGTCAATTTGTGTCAAATACTGTAAATAATGTATGGAATTATGGAATGATGTTACCGTCTAATTTTAAAGCTTGAGCTTTGAAAGAAAATGTCCTTGTTTTTTCCCCAAAAGAATAAATATTCAAAGCCATATTGTAATCAGTATTTATTTTTGAAACACTGTTCAGTGGAATGGTGCTTACTTGCTAAACAATTGCCTTATCCTTAAATTAAATATGATTAAACATTCAGTAGAGATACAGGCTTCCTGGAATAGAAAGAGATCTATACCTTTTGTGTAATAAATAGAATGTGACATAATACATAATACAATACAGTTCTTAAGTGGAGATTTTACAATAACTGAGTACAACTGGAAGCATTTCTCAGTGTGGCTTTCATCACGACAGCCCTTTAAGATGTTTGTCAGTAATTTTTTTTTTTTTTTTTGGTAACATTTCATTAATCACTTGTGACACACACCCAAGCCAAGTTCAGATGGTCTTCACAACTGTGTGTTTTGCTACATCTGTATAATTATCTGTGTAACGATTAAACTGCACTCTTTTTCGAACAAGAAGAGATCTTCATTACGTGCTCTGATCAAACACTGCGACCCTGACCAAGGTGAATGCTGCTTGGATCACGAGTAAATGAATTGTAACATGCAAATAAGAGACGTTTGCACTGGCAAAATTGATCTTTGTGTGCAAAAAAGGATGTTTTTAACGTCACAGTTCTGATTGTATTGTGCATTACGATAAAGCCATTTCTGAAGAGCATGTTTGCGTGCCTTTCAGATTCTGAAGTATTTTGTTCCGGGTGGGATACTGTATGCAGGAACTTGGGCAATGCTTTAATGGTCTAATGTCTTTTCACATCGTAGAAGATCTATAAAGCCTTATTTTTTATTTTTATTGTCTATTAGCACTTTTTAAAAGGTCATCTCTAGAGAAGAGAATGTCTATTAATGTGTTTAAGGGTGAAAGTGCTCTGCATTCAATTCCTGACATTCGTATTGCAGATTTTGTCTTATTTTTCTACTCTTAGGACGCAGGTGTCATCAGTATGAGAGCTCTCTCTGCCGATCATGTGAAGGCACACTTTCCATATCGTGTTACGTATCTCCTCCCACGGTGTGTGTTTTACAGTGTGACTTCACTGACAATCTTCGAATCTCGTAATCCAGCTTTTCGTCTTCGTTGGTGTCGCGCGTCACCGTTTGTCAAACCTTAAGTCCAAACTGAGGAGTGCATCCCCTTTGAAAGCAAAATAAACCGAAAAATGAAGATGTGAGCTCCGCTTTGCGCGGTGGTAATGTTTGGCTTCCTTTGGGCCGCCTCGGAAGAGGAGATTATAGAGGTGCGGTCCTGTTTGGTTTCTCCTCGGTCGTGACCTCTGCCACGTGGCCTTCGCCGGAGAGTGAGAATGACTCACTGGCGCTGCGGACATGTGTGCCTAGAGGAGGAGATCCAAAGGGAAGCCCGTGGAAAGAACACATCAAACATGGATTTATTTATTTGCTAAGTTAAGACTGCGAACATGTCTTGTTCTCTGTTAGCCTTTCATTACCTGTGTATGTACAGAGGAAATTTTAAAAGGACAGTAACCTCACCTGTTCAACAGCCTTGTCTGCAACTCTTGTGGAATCATTGCAGAAACGCTCGTCTCCCTCCTGTTCTTTTTCGTAAGTCCCTGAATCAAGGGTGTCTGTTTTGAATGCATTTATGTGATGGCTGCAGCAGGAGTTACTTTCCTGACACGTGTGTGTGTGGAAGGTAAACTCCTTTTACCACATATTTCTCATTCAAACATTTGTTTTCAAAACAAATGTTTGAAAAGCGTACCTGTGTATCCTTATTTATGAAGCCCTATGACCTCCCTTCCTGCAGCAGTGGAAAACGATTCTGACAAATGACCAGCGTTCAGATAGGTTCGTAAACTGGAGCGCACAGCACAGTGTCAGCGAATGTGTGTGTTCTGTTTTAAGAGGCCCAGCTGTTACCTGCAGCCAACCCTGATTGACATTTGAAATGCTTTTTCTCCCCGCATCGGTGTGAAATTGCATTAGAAAGCTCCACAAAGGAAGGTGGCTACAGCCGCCCTCTGCCATCCATAACAAACGCTGGAGGGGCATATGCAACCTGCTCTCAAGTGCCAAAACAGCCCCCCCTGCTGGGTGACACTCTACCCTGACCTTTTTGGAGGGACGGCCCCCCCGTTAACCTTTCAATTAGCCCTGACACCGTCCTGCCTGGCCTAACCCCCCGCAGGCCCCGACGAGACGCATCGCTTCTTTTTTTTTCTCCATTCTCTGCCTTGATATTGTTCTGCCGGGAAATTACCATCTTATTTCACTAATGGCTCGGTGCAGTCCCTGTTAGCCCCGAGCACTTAATCAACAAGGGAGGCTGGGAAAAAAAAAAAAACGTGGACACATTCCAGGTGTACGTGTGAGCGCACTCTGACCTTTCGCCCAATGTCACCCACCTTTATCCTTTTAATCAATTTCCCCTCTGTTCACCTCATGCCAGGGCCGGCGATCCTCTGATTAAGACACCTCCATTGTTTCAGTTTTTCGGTCTGGAGGAGCCAGGGCGCCGCCTGGACCCGGCGCTCATTTCTCCAGCGGTATTAAATAAGTCATTAGAGTGTTGTCATTGGCCGCCCACGGCTCCCCCGACCCACCCCACCGCCACTGTTCTTCGCTGAATGTTACTCGTCTTCATTAAATGAAAGCCTGCTGCCCTCAGCTATGGAAACACAGGGCTAACAGCTTCTGCATTCAGCTCTTTTACAGTACCAAGGAATTTTGTTAATGGTGTTCAGTGTTACATCCAGTCATAAGGCAGACATATAAATATACCTGTAAAGCATCAGTGGTTTACAAATTAGATATCATCATGCATAAACAGTATATCCATTCAGTTTATTCATTTTTGATTTATGATACAACTGGATTTATTCTTTATCTGTCTTGATTTTAGGACACCACCCCCCCCCCCCCCCCCCCAAACAAAAAAAACAAAGACTGCAACAAATACGGAAGCAAAGCATTATGCTAGCATTGCACTGTGTTGTCAAAGTCCAAAGGGCTGTTTGTCAGACTCATCATGGCACAGAAATAAGATGAAGATGAGGATTGTTCAGTCGGGTGAGTGCAGAACTAGCACAGGTGATGACACTGTCAGTGAATGCACTCAGCCGCTGTCCCCATTAGAAATCCCACATGTGGGAACAGCTTATTATGTAAATGAGGTCACTGCGTGGAGAATGTAATTGGGTGAAACAAGGGGCTGGAATATTTTCCTTTTAATATTTATTTACTTTTAATAAAAAGAATATGTAAATAATATCAGTGTGCATCATTTGCACAGAAAGCTTTAACCTTTTAAAAACTGTATTTGAGTAACAACACGGTCATTTGTTTTTGATCCTGTGCGTAACAAGGAGCAATCAGTCTTTAATATGAGATTTTAACCCATAGTTGACCTTTGTATCATATTCACACAATTGTAGTTTTATTAATTAAAAAAAATTTTTAGTTTTTAAGTTCAGCATAATTAAACAAGGTTATACAAAATTTACATGGTTTCTCTTTTCCCTTTAGCCACCTCAAGTGAATAGTTATTGACGTGCATATGAAAATGATGAATGTACAGTCATGTCACATTTACCTATTTCCCTTCTTATTTCACACTAAATCATATTTTCTGTCCTTATTAACCACAAAGGTGACATTATCTGCTGCATGGATTAAAACAGCGGAAGGTTCTGAGCTTGTAGATTTGTCCTTTTAAGGCATGCGGCATCGTATTCAGTGTTAATTCTTTCGACATTAATAGACGCCGCTGCAGCTTTAAGGAACACCTTGCAGTGTTTAATCTTCCTGCTACCTGGAGGTTCTGCTGGGAAGAACGGGAGCCGGAACGAATCCAGCAGTTACGGTACAGAGGAGTTCAAAGTTTCTGCCATTCAGGTTTGAAGTCTCGATTCTGACAACGTCTGCCTCCAAAGGAAAAAAGAGAGAGAGAGAGAGAGACGCATCAGGATGCTTTTGTGTGCATCCTTTCTTTTAGTCATGCTTGCAGAAGCAGCGTTTTGTCTGTGTGTCGAAATCTGAAACATCAAGCCGAATGTAAATGGGGTGTCTGTGTCAGGCCGTGTCTGCCGTCTCTCTGAGGTTAGGGGGAGAAGCCTACAAGTGAGACATCACAATAACACCGTGCACTTTCAACTCCTTTCCCTTTTAAATGCATTGGACCGTGGGAGAGGCAAATTGAGGCGGACGTGTGGAACGATAACGCCTGTTTATTTGCTTGTACACAGTCCTTGAGCTATAATTTAGATGTCACCATCATTATTTGTCATTCTCTGATATGGATCTGCTACCGTTAACAGCGTTAGGATCGTTTTTTTTTCTTTTGTTTCCACTTAAACAAGCAGCTCAAAGTAGCTTCACGCTATCTTGACAGACTGACAGTTTTTTTCCTTTTCAGTGCTTTGTTTTCCAGGTGTTTACATAGACATAAAGCTGTCGTATTTTGCAAAGGTAACTTAAGCGGCCTGACATTGATTTTATCTTAAAGAAATTGTGTTTTCCAGAAAAAAGCCTTTTATCTTTTGAATATGTCTCCCCAAAAATCACAGGCAGGACAAACACGACTTACTTTCTTTTACTGTCGTATAAATATTACAGGAGTGTGAACTTGCTCGTTTGGTGTAAATATTTCATCTGTCACAAAATGAAGAGATGCAAAACAAAAATGTCAGCTTTTTGTGTGTCTCTTACCTGTAAAGAGCAATGAGTACTAAAAAAATGCATAATGTGAGGTTGTGAAAATGAAGGCAAAGCTGCTATCAGAACTGTAGGAAAAACCCTTGTGCTACTGAAACCCAGGGCCTGAGTCACCAAATGGCCAATCTACCAACAATCAGTGTGTCCAGAAACTTGTGCAATGTACTGACTTACCACAAGCACTTCTGTGAACAGTTAAGGAGAAGAGTGATATAATCATGCACATGCACACATTCGGGGAACAAAGCGGCCAAAATGTGGAAGCGTAACCACGGTGGTAAGAATGCAGAAAGACACAAAGAAGCTAAAGAAAAAAGAAACGAGGAGCTGGATGGGGTAGATGCAGTGAGTGTGCAGACTGCTCTAATGATACGCTGCACAGATTTTTACCACACTCGATTCGGTTAAGTTAAACACACAGCAATGTGTCCAAAACGGTGATGTGTTCTAAATGGTAATCTGTCCATTATTTCGTACGTGCTCCTCTTTTTCTGCATGAGTTGCACATATAGCGGTGAATCTCAGAAATGCAATTAAAATGTGTGGCACACGCATGCTGTACAGTGTGATGAGAGGCACCAGAGCTGATGTGCAATGAGCCTCTTAATAGGAATATGTGGGATGTTTCCCCTCGTCGGTCTCTTTTATTCCTTTATATTCCTGATGCACCCCGATTTAGCTCCTTTGGTCATCGCTGCCATTGCTTCTCACAGAGCTGACAGATGTGTGTTTCCCGGTGCATTTCTGTGTTTTCCGTCCACTCCAGTGTAGCACACATGCGTGGCAGTACGCTTGTGTGCTTTGCTGATGGGGACGGCCATCTTAAGTCATTGTTCTTGGTTCCCGTGTTCGACCACTCCGTCAGCAAACGGTCACCGGCCGGCGTTGATTGCTTTTACAGTCCATAAATTTGTCAGCTCCCTCAGGAGTGAATTCATAACCAGTTTGATGTTGGAAACTGCGTCGCAGCAAGATTGGCCCTCAGTTTGATAATGAGAGCATTCTCACACACGCCGAATTTATTAGCAGTTGTTGAACAAACAAGCGGATGACGGTGATATTGCATTTACTGGCTGAGATCAAAGAATGCTGATAATTTTTTCTTTGACAACATTGTTCATTGGGGCTCTGCTTGTTTTCAAGTTGTAAATGAAAAACATTTCCTCGGATTTAACACGCATGACCTTCTGTAAACAACCCAGTTTTTATATGTAAGCTCAGTTAAGTAAGTAGCATGTTTACTGCCTTTGTTTTGTGATTAGTAATAATCAGATGCCAGTGGGTCTGTGTCTGTTGAAGATAAAAATACCCATAATGCCCCTAGTGACTGTTTTCACAAAGACATGCCTGTCAGGTCTTCACTTCTACCTTATTTAGTATGGGAAATATGGTAAACAGTGTGATGGTGCACTGCAGTCTCAAGGGAGCTATATATTTGGAATCGTCCATTACACTCAAAAGCATTTCAAAGACGCTGCCGAACAAAGCAGCGCATATTAACTCTAATTGCTTTGTTGTGAAAATCATAACATTACCTAGCTGTCAGTTTCTACTGTAGTCTTAGATTGACACCTGCATTAATACTTCTAAGCCTGGCCTTCCGCACCTTTGTAAAAGTGATGACAATTTGTATTTTCCACATATGTGCCTCTGTAAATAATTATCCTTTAAGATATCAGCGATTTAAGCGTGTTGTGGGCTTTTCAGAGACAGAACTGACAAAATATACCACCAGGATTTGTCAGCGCGCAGTGGTGTCACAGCTGAAGGAAGTCATCTTTCAATTATTTTGATGGTATCTTTTTTCCGAGATGAAGTTCATCACAGAATTTCAAACAGATTGCATTGTTTCTTCCTTTTGATATGTTCAGATGAAGAGCAATCAAAAGCACGGCATCCAAAGCAGAGGTTACATTGTTTGCAACACGCAAACATTGTTTAAAACCCAAAAGTTTCATTCGGTTTGCTTGTGAGGCAGCATATTTTCCACATGAGTGGCCGTACATATTGAAAAAATAAACGGTTCCGTGTGTATTTCTGTCTTGTCCCCTGTGTTTCAATATGATCTAAACTGCTGTAATTGGGTGTGGTTAACCAAACGGGTTTCATCATAGTGATCTTTTCTAATTGCAGCATGCGCAGGATGGACAACAGCCTACTGTTCAGTGTAGCAAGGTCACTGTGAAGATCATATTGCTGCAGAGGCTGACTTATGGGTGAACAAAGACTGCTATCTGTCCTTCAGGAATACGCACCCCACTGATTTACAGTGGGGTTCTGAGTGGCTTTCTGGTTCTTTTCTCTTCCCCCCCACTCTCTCCAAATCAAAACCAATAATAAAGAATCCGCAGCCTTGGAGAATATTCATGATTCTAATTCCAGGTTAAAAATGTATATGCTAATGTTTTCTTTCTTTCTTTTCTTTTTTCATTTGAGCATGCGCTGGTTTTTAATAAATTAACACGTGACAGAAATAGTGCGTGATGAATTTCCACGTTCGAGCTGTCAAGTGTGGCATTGTTCTGAGAGGGGGCAGGAGGAGCGTGACTCCAGGAGGCGCGGTGAACTGTGATATTCAGGAGCGCGTTACACCACCCCTCTCTCTCAGATCCCGTCCCCATCAAAACCCCAGCGCACAAATACAGGCTGGTACTACCTTTCTGTGCCAGGGTGTGTGATGCCGCTACCAGAATCATACAGCGCTCCGATAAATAAAAGATGCTTTTGATGGGCGGTAAAGTGCAAAGATGCTCAGCTGATGCATGAACAAAGACTTCATCCATGGTGATAATAATTAATGTACTGCTGGATGGAGCTCAGTATTGGATCATACTGTAGCTCATTTCAATCATGGACACCTGGAGCACTCAAGATGGATGATGTTCCATCCATCTGCATCTTCTAACAGTTTCCAGTCACTGGTGGATGGTGTTTGTAGTGGCTCCAGTGGGCTAAATGACTTCACACTTTTGACCAGGGGATCCTAGATAGTTCCTCCCTCACTGAGAGCTGTAATGAGATAATTCCTGGCTCAGCTGACAGGAAAGTGATCAGAGTGTAAGAAACAGAAGAGGTATTTCAGTTCTGTAAGAACGTCCCAGTAGAGCTTGGATGAGTGGGAGCTTTCCTTTTTATATTCAATCAAAGGGATCGGTGTTTGTTACACAAGCTCAGGTTTGGGCTTGAGATGCGCTACACTAATTTACGTCACTGGAACAGCGATGATTTCTGATTCTGAAAAATCATCCTCACAGTTGGTGTACAGTAATGTATCTGAGTGAGTAATGTATCTGTGAATTCGTGGAAAGTTCTGGATGTTTTGGCCATCCTGTTTTGCAGGTTGCCTGCGGTTGAGGCTGTAACATCCTGACAGGAGCACATTAGCTGTCTGCACCGAGTCCCAGAAATTTGCATAGTGGTGCACAGGGACCTGCGTAGTCTGACAATCTGTTTGTCTAATTCTGGGTACAGTGATGTTAGATGTCAAGTGACTAGCAGTAAGTTTTAATAAGCGCTATTTGTTCAATCTCCTGTTTAAACACTCCAGCTTGGCAGTCCTTAAAGTGTGCGCCCTATCTTTTAATTAACTCCCAGGCTAATGTGGCAATTAATTGACGAATCGGGAGATTTTGTTTTCTGTAATTTACCTGAAAAATCAGGTTCGCTTAAGCTATTTTTTTTAAACATATCCACAAGTTGAGTGGATACTTACAGATGGTTCTGATGGGGAAGCCACAGCTGAGGAAAAACAAATTGACTTCTTCAGAAAAACTAATCTCCGTTAACAAGCGAGCAGCTGAAGTCTTTACAGCTGGGAATACACAACTGTCAGCCTTTAAATGAAAGGGGATTCATTTGGCTCTTGTCAGAGATGCATCCAAGGGACTAACCACAAATAAAAAGCTGTAATGGTGCCACCATTGAGGGGATCTAACCACAGTGAAAAGCTTCAGTGATACCGCCCAAAAAGCAATCATGACCTGAAGTCATTATTAATAATATACCATAAAAATGGGATAAAATGTGTTGGATAAAAACTCATACTGCCTTAACATTATGTTTTTTGTTATTATCTTATAAATATGTATAGAGCTATTTTATTTTTACAGAAGAGTCCCTTATAGTGTTTCCCCAAGTCAGGAATATTTGTAAACTTAGCATATTCTTTGCTGCGGGTTGTTCAAAAACAGCATTATTGGACAGTAACATTTTCCAGCGGTGATGCCAGGCTTTCTGGGAAACCAGCTCTGTGGGTTTCATTATCCATCTAGCAAGGTGCTCTGTGGTGTGTGTCCTATTCCATATGAAAGCTGATATTACTGTGGTCAGCCCTCTGAAGAACAATCGAAAGAGTGTGTTTTAGAGAAAGTCTGCTCAGAGGTAGCCTTTACATTTACCGTCCTGTATGTTCCAGTGTGTTATTAGCCTGTTTGGACATGATTCAGTTCTGATTCATATAAATGACCTTGTGCTGGCCTCCGTATAGTGCAGCGTCCCTTATTCATGAAGGGAGTTTTATTGGTTTTGCTGAAAAAAAGCTCTTCTTGAGAACTATGCACACCTTTGCTGGACACAGCCTGGCATTCAGGTAAACATGCGTCACACCAATGTCACATGACCAAGGCTAAAGGCAGGGATTCGGTGGAAGATGAGTTTCATATGGGAAAACAGAGGGAAATGGTCATGACAATCTTCCCAGGACTGCCACAGGGACAGGCTGTCAAAAATTTACATGCAGAGAACTGTGCTCACACGCACACACACACACACACATACACACACACTCTCTCTCTCACTCACACAATCCAATAAATAATTACTTCTCATGTGACAGGTTTTTGGAATTACTGTGGTACATTAATTGGGCAAAATTAGCATGAAATAAGGCAAATAACTACAACATGTAATTTATTACTTACCAGGCATAGTTTAGCGGTGGAAGGCTCCAATTTCCCCCAAGATTGCTTTAACAGCTATAATGCATTTCTTAATTTACTCTGCGGAAAATCAATTTTTTCAGACTTCATTAAGCACCAGAATGCTACAATACAGCTCCCCTGAGCACACATCTACAAAACATTATGCAAATTCTTGCCTGAGCTTACCCTGTATGTAAATAGCACTCCCGCCAGTGTCTGCCCTCCCTGGAAAGCATAGTTAGCGAAATGCTTTGTGTCTGTGTGCATGCCCTTTACATCAGTTTGAGGAAGAACAGGCTTTCACAACAGCCTAGAAGAAAATGTACACATAACAGCTACCTATTCATAAAGTCATCTTCAGGAAAACTCCAAAATCTTTTTGCAGCGACTGCAATGACATTTTATTGCTCAGTCTTGAGACAGGTAACTTCATTGTGTGTTATCAACAGGTGTGATCACCTGCAAAAGTCATGCTCTGGTGGTGTTGTGTGACAATGATTGAAAGCTGTTTAAGAGTATCTTGGCTGGATGCTTACGCCAGGTTGCAGATGCCTTTCTCTGGGATTCTGCCCTCAAGTGCATCATGGTTAGTCCAAAGTCGGCACGCCATCGTTCGCGTTACAGCAGTTTAATAACGACACCCAGGTTGCCGTGACTGCATTCTGCGGTTTGATTTTGCAGCCAATCCCAAACAAACCCCAGATAAAAAAAATAAGTCCTTGTCAAAAAGGAGAAACAGAACCCGCAAAATAACCTTATGGAACAGGGGAGGCTGATCAGCGGTTTGTGCTCAAGCGTTTTTCCGCCCCTGCAGCTGCTGTGTCTGCTCACACGCGCAGGATCTGACTGTGTGGCGACTCCATGGAGCGGGCTTATGCGATTATGGAACCCTGACAAGTTACGGAGCCGTTTGGTTTCCCCATCCGCGTGCGGCGGAGAACACTAAAGCCGTCATGGTGAGGTCAGGAGCCAATGAAACGCATTGCCTACCTGAGGTCACAGGCCTTGCCAGCTGTCCGTTTGAGTTCTCCTGGGGGAACAGGTCTGCATACCTGGGCCTTGTGCTTGTGGTCTGCTCTATAACGGCACCTCTGACAGTATTGTTACAGTCTCTGCACTCATAATTACACTGGAAGGGTAAACTGCTGTGCTGCATGACCAATGTTTAGTTAGCATGATGTCATAAGCCTGTATTGGGCCTCTGATGTTTTGTCTGGCTGTGGATCAGCGTTGAGTATATTGTTCAGGGAGGAGGATATTTTGCTTATGAAGAGATGCCTGTGTCGTATCGGGCGCGCAGAGTTGTCTCAGACAGAACGAGAACTTGACTTTGCTGTAGTGTTCCTTCTGGAACTTTCTCTCAGAGACACAGGAGGACAGAGACAGAGAGAGCTCTGTCCTTCTGGACACGCCCGCTGACTCAGAGGCCAACTCGCAGTGTTGCCCTGGGCCGTCCAGAGGTGTTTATGACTACATCAGCGATACTTTAGGTGGGTGATTTCCAGAGCTGTTTGAGGTGGTTTTTTAATAAGTACTGTTTTTTTTCCCCAAAAAAATCACGGTGTATTAAAGGTGTGTCTGAGTGACCAATTTATCAAGAACTTTGTAGCTGGAAAAAAATGTCCTTTCTTTTTGCCCATTTCTCCTTCCTCTCTGGCATGTCTATGCACTGTGTTTGTTAAAAAAATGTGAAAAAAGCAGACACAACTGGAAGGATACTATGCTACACTGGGCAGACCATGCATTGACGGTCATCTCCTGTTCCTGTTCAAAAGGTTTTAGGAGCCCTGGCATCTGCCTGCAATTGCGTGTAATGAGCTGTTGTCCCATTTTGTTGAATCTTTGATGCAAAGTATATTTGTATTCTGTTGTTCTGTTGAACAGGCCTGCAGAAAGCAGATTGATAACTGGTGTTTATGTCTGTCAAACTAAAGCTCACGATGATTTAATCAACACTGACAGCAAACTATGTATCTCCGTGTGAAAGGGTATTTTTAGACGGCAAGCGCCGTGGTAAATCAAAAACAGGGTCTTTTATGATGCTAGCACATCTAGATTGATTACTCTAGATTGGCAAGCTCATTTATAATGCACTGCAGTCATGAAATCTGCAACAAGACCCTGCTGTTGTTTGTACAATTGGATCATAACTTATTTAAAAATGTATTCTGTTTTCCAGTTTTTTCCTTGATCGGAAAGCACAGATGTTTTATTCCTCATTTTTTAAAAGGGCCTGCTTCTCTCAGGCAGTGATGTGTGTTGTGGATGTTGGTTGCTGTGTGATGTGGGAGGGTGACAGGAAGGGTGATGATTTGTTGAACGCAGTGGGGCGTGGCTCCCTTAGACCCCGCCCACCGCTGCCGGCAGCCGCTCCTGACAGCTCCTCGTCTCGGAAGGGTAAATTATTGGTTCTGAAATCTGGAAGCCCCTGGGCCAGACCGACGTAAGCAGATCAAGGTGCACCTACTCCGCCCTCCCCCCTCCTCTTCCTGGCCCGGCGGGGAAAGGCCTGCCCTCGTTTAGGTAAACAGCTTGTTTTTCAGCGCTGTCGGGTTCACCATCGCTCTCCTCCAAGGTCCTCATGTCATATGATCTCTCTTCCACGTAGAGCTTTTTCTCTTCGTTCAGCAGATATGTAAGATTCAGTCTGAGAGAAAAGTGCACCTCATCATCTAGTATTTTCTAGTATTGAAAATGTTTTATGTCACACTTCAGGTCCAAGGCCTTGTGGGGTGGAGTGGTACAGGGTGAACTCTCTCTGTTCATAAACACCCATGCGAGTGGGAAAGGTTAGAAATGAATGTAATGGCTCATGTAAAGCACTCTTGGACTGTTGAGTCCCCCACATTATGACTTCTGTGCCTCGGTGAGACTGATATCTGGTTGTGAATTCACATGTGCTTAACAGTTCTGTGTGTTTGCTGAGGTTGTTTTGAGGAGCATGTGGTGGCGTGTGCTAGTTGCTAGCTTACTCTGCACGCTGCTCTCACTCACAGTCCACTTGCAGCTTGCAGTTGCTGCAGGGCGTGCTTTTCGTGGTAACGCTGGGAGATTTCCCCGAAACGCCTGTTACCCGGCGGTCCCTGGTCCTTTTACCTTAGGTGCTCTTTTTAATCCGTTAATGCTTTATATTTCCCAGAGCAACGTGGAGCTTTGGGAAATGACTGTTTGTTAAAGACAATCTGTTTTTTTGTTTCACATGTAGGGTGGGGTTGTAAACAGGCAAATCAAAGTTTCCACCAAGCGCAGCGGCCTCTGCTATGACTCAGACGCATGGTCGCTCGTGTCTTCGGGAGGAGAGAGGCACCGGCCAGTCCTGCTTCCTCGCCCCTCTCGTCTCTGATCCAGGCATCTGCTTTGCCTGATCATGCTAACAGGAGCCCGTATGCTAATTGGGTTAACAGGGGCTGGCACGCTAACTGCTGCAAGCCTCGCACTGCCATATCACTTGCATGGCCTGCTTGATTCAGAGTGTAGTCTGTGTGGAGGGTTTGTGTTTCATGCTCGCTTATCCTGAGGAAAATCTGAGGAATCACTCCTCGTGGGACCAAAAAGCACCTTCTGTATTAACGTTGTTTATGATTGATAGCTTGTGGATTATAGTTATGAAGCTATATTTAACACCACAGCGGCACAAGCAGAGCGGTCACAGCATCAGTTTATTATGTTACCGAGTATCAGCTCCAGCCCCTGCGGTCGTGAATTAGAATGAATGTTTTTTTAAAGATTCTGGGTTTCTCAACAGGCAGCTTATAGCCACATTTCTGTATGACATTGTTTCTGGAGTGATAAGATGATTACAGCTGTCTTCCGTGGGCAGTAGCAGGACTCAGAGGAGCATGCATTCATCATTCAGCAGGCTCTGTATGGTCTTTTTGATGTGAAGATGGAGGAACGTGTTGATCTGAGATGAGAGCTTGCGCTGTGCAATACGGTGAAATAGCGATTTCGGATTCAGCGAGCTTCGGTTGATCTAGTTTCTCCTCTCTATCAGATAGGTTACACACCAGTGTCTCTCAATGACTGCTAGCAGATCTGACATCAACGGAGTCCTCAGCCGAGGCCAACCTGAAATCACCTGCAATAACCAGCTATGCAATCAACAAGAAAGAGACTGTTCTTTTGCTCCTCATCTCTCCTACTCCAATACAGTATCCAGACACAATGTTTAAGACAGAAGCTTCTCAGTCACAGATGAAGTTGATTTTTTCTGAAGTGTCGCTCTCAGCACTGGAGAGGCAAACCACTCTCATGGTGGCATTCATCTGAGGAAAAAGGGCTGTGTGTGAGTGAGTGTGAGGCAGTCTGTGTCCGTTTTTGTGTGTGTATGTGTGTGTGTGTGTGTACGTATGAGTGAGTGTGTGTGTGTGTACGTATGAGTGAGTGTGTGTAAGTGTGTACGTATGAGTGAGTGTGTGTGAGTGTGTATGTATAAGTGAGTGTGTGTCTTGACTCTCAGTATCCACCCAAGCCTGCCAGTTTGTTTCCAGCTTTGCCTGGTTCCAGTGTGTGTGTGTGTGTGTGTGTGTGTGTGTGTGTGTGCACGCACACTGCAAGACTTCTTGCCTCAAACACAGTGGAATAATACAGCCATTGTAGCCAGGCCCAAATTCACACTCCAGCTTCTCTGAAAAATGATGCTTGTGTGAAAGTGTCTACATCTTTTACTTGTAAGACAAAAAGGAAACAGTTTTATTTTTGATGTTTTTTGCATTATTATTCCTCTGAAATCCATTTCGGGTCATGCTCTATAACATTAGAAAACAGCTGCTGGTTTGCTCCCCACATACAACAGAACCCATGAGCCACAGAAGGGCTGCCCTCACAGCCTGAAGGACACTCAGCGGTGAAAGTCCCTATCACACGGGTGCGGTCTGTGCCTGAGAGGGTTCTGTAGTGGAGGTGCGTGAGGGGTTAACGTGAGAGACGGGCCTCGTGCCAGAGTAAACTGGGCCAGGGGTTCCCATGGGCCATGCAGGGACGCCCCCTGCCCCTGCTCCCCGGCCGAAAGCAATCGCACCATCTCATCAGTTCATTACTACAGCGATAAACCCAATTATCAATAACTGGGATCTGCAGATAAAGGCACGGTGAATCCCGCAAAGATGTGGAACACAAATTATCGGCACATCTTGGATCAAATTAGCATGACACAGATTACATTTTGTTAGTGCGCTTGAATGGCAATGCCAAGTACGGCACAGATTAAATAATGGAAGTTTTGTTCTCGTTATTTCACAGTGTGTTGATGCTGTGCTGATGGGGGATTCATTATTAAAGAAATGATCTTACTTTGCTGCTCGGATTGTTATGTGTTCTTTGTTCTGGTCATGCATATTGCATGGCGCCTTTGTCAGTCAGAGTGGGCGGACAGGCGAAAGCAGATGCTTGCGAGTTTGCAGCAGCACTTAGTAACAGTGTTTGCTGAAGTTGCTCCAGAAATGCTGTTTTGTATGGGTGGAAGAGAGTGCATCAGAGTCATCAGAGATGGGCGCTGTAGCCGAGTGCCTGGCAACACCGGCAGATACGTCCAGTCACAGAAATGTTTTGCAGATGATGAAGACAGTAAAGCCCTACTTCCGTTTGGTCGTTCCCCGGTTCGAACATCTGAGAATTAAACTATACCCCAGACCACAATGCTCATTATCTGAAAATGCCTCTAACATCGTCTGTTCAGAAATGACCTGAATGCAGTCGTGAATACACACGCGACTCCCACTGAAGAATTAAATTGCAGTTATAGCCTGGGCAATAATGGAAGCAAAAAAGCGCCTTGTGTTGAGAGGAATCCTCCCATCATTTCCCGCGTTGTTGATGGGAAATTGGGCCCCTGCGTATTAGTAAATGAGTAGGTGATTGCTGTCCAATCTGGCTGTTATAGCCTGAGGACATTCCACCGACAACAAGAAAAACAGACAGGCAAAGCGATGTCATTGGCTGCTAATGCACTCTAAACAAGATGAGCAGAGCACGGAATCCCAGGCGGACGGCAGCAGCCTCTTCAAAGACTTCCCGCTCGCCTTTGGAAAACTCACTGAACCGCGGTGCTCCAAAACGCACTAAATCTTTGCTGCTATACAGGCGGTTTCATGATACAGTAATTGCATTTAAGAGGTCATACTTATTTATTAGTTTTTTTTTATTTAATTTTGCCAGTTAGGCATTTAAGATCAGGCAGCATGGGAAATGTCAACATTCATCATGTTTTATTATTTTTTTTAATCTTCCAGACACTGTGCTCTGTTATGGATACTTTTTTTGGTGTGTGCTTCTGAAGTGGGTGTCTGAAATTATAGCCTTCATCACCTGCTAACTCTACTGTGGTTGACTTTATTTGAATGTGTATGAATTCAGAAATTATTTTTACTGGAAGGAAACAGGATGCAGCTGTCTGTTTATACTTCCTGTAGGTTATATGTAATTTTAATCTGTCCAAAACTGAAATACCGCACCATGATACAGTCATATTCTACGTTGTAAAAAAACCAAATCCATAAAATTTGGCCAATGTTTGGCCTACTACTTAACAGAACTGTATGAAAAAGGGCAGCTTAAATATGGATGCAGTTGACTGCGGCCTTGTTATGTAACAGCACCTTCGGTTTTTGAAACATTACATTTTAATTTCAGAAAGGTCTTGAAAAAAACAATTACAGGGTGGTTCGTCTCAGCTGTAACACCCCTCCTCTTGCAGGGATCAGCAGATTTTTGTGGATGGGTTTTATTTAGCCGTGCGCGGCCGTGGGGTCCCCCCCCCCCCCCCCCCCCAAAGGCTAAGTGATTGTAATGATTAGCATGCTCCTCTTTGCCTCACAGCGGTAGCAGAGGCAGCTTCCTGTCCACTGAGACCTGAGGCATGCTACCAGGAGCGCCGCGCCTCTCTCCCGAGGAGCTCCGCAGCCTCCTTTTAACATAGATCATCAGGCAGTGCAGCGTCTCACTGAGGGAGCAATCACCTGGCCTGTTGCTCGGCGTGTCAGCTGTAAGTGTTTGCACTTCACCGGCGATTCAGACTTGCAGGACCGTAACGTGTAGAGACCGTGTGGGTGTGCCGGTCCACAGGGGATCCTGCAGGGAGCAGAGGCTGTGTACTCCCACCGCTGAAACCCGACTCTGCGCGGCCCTGGCCTCTTTATGGAGGGCTGAGGGTAGCTTAGCCGTGTGGTAGCACAGCAGTGCTTATTGGGATGTTATTCCGGTCGTTGGGAGCTTGTGTTGTGTCTCTGCTTCACAGGCTCTGAGCCCCGTGGGCTGGTGATGAATCAGACACCGTGACACTAGGAGGAGAGGGGGGCGAAGGTGAACAGACTGGAGCATTGAGAAGACAGAGGGAGAGAGAGGGAGAGGGAGAGAGAGAGGGAGAGGGGGAGAGGGAGAGGGAGAGGGAGAAAGAGGGAGAGGGAGAGAGAGAGGGGGAGAGAGGGAAAGGGAGAGGGAGAGGGAGAAAGAGGGAGAGGGTGAGAGAGAGGGGGAGAGGGAGAGGGAGAGGGAGAGATAGAGAGGGAGAGGGAGAAAGAGGGAGAGGGAGAGGGAGAGAGAGAGGGGGAGAGGGAGAGGGAGAGAGAGGGGGAGAGGGAGAGGCAGAGAGAGAGGGAGAGGGAGAAAGAGGGAGAGGGAGAAAGAGGGAGAGGGAGAGAGAGAGGGAGAGGGAGAGGGAAAAAGAGGGAGAGGGAGAGAGAGAGGGAGAGGGAGAAAGAGGGAGAGGGAGAAAGAGGGAGAGGGAGAGGGAAAAAGAGGGAGAGGGAGAGAGAGAGGGAGAGGGAGAAAGAGGGAGAGTGAGAGGGAGAGGGAGAGAGAGGGAGAGGGAGAGGGAGAGAGAGAGGGAGACTGAGAGAGAAATCTCCAGCAGGTCGCAACTTGGAAGCGTTTGGCCTGTCGAAGCTGCTGAGAGTCAAGCTGTAAATTAGAGCGTGCTGTAAAAATCCCCCTGCACCTGGAGGCTCTCGGCACAGTGACTCGCACAGCGCAAGCCGAGTGCTGGCCACACTGAGAGGGAGAGAGCGACCAGGAAAAGAAGCCGTGCAGAGCAATGCCTGCAAGTTGTCAGAGACAGACCTCCATCAAAACACTGGGACACAGTGCTGAATTTCATTAGCCTTATCAGAAAACTCTTTCATGAAGGCTAGATTTTGTTTTTGTGACAAACCTTTGTGGTTTTGAGACAAACCTTTCCTAATCTCAGTAATAGCCATGGTGGGCTCATCACATCATTATTTCCTTCGGAAAGTAAACTTAACAGCCGCTGGGATTACTGATTGGTTGCTTTGGTCAGAGAAGTCCCTTTGATGCTCCAGTCGGCACACTCTCTAGTGAGCCTGCATGGACTGCACTGTGGGTGTGGCTGCCCTGTGCTGTCAATCACTGACTGACCCTTACAAGTCAACTGGCCTTGATCTCCACAGCAGAACATTGTGGTAGCTCCACAAATTTCGGGGGTACGTGAAACCTTAGCCTCCTACCATTAATGGTCTGTATTTGCCTGTTGCTTGTGCCAAGAGAGACAAATTGTTTCGCCCCACACTGGGGTGTCACAGCCATGGGGGCCAGCAGGACCCCCCCCCCGGCTTAAGCATAGACTTAAGTTTCTCACACCTACCTTCAAATGCATTCCCCTCCTGCACAGAACTGAAGGAGGAGGGCAGTAAAGAAGGTAAGGCTGTTTCACCTCATGCTGTTCATTCCTCTGCTCTGGAGGAAGGCAGGCTCTGTGGAAGGGCCCAGTCATACCCCTCAGACATGGTTTCCTTTCACGGGCCTGCATGTACTCTTACTAGGGGAGTGGAAGGGAGTGGAGGGGAGTGGAGGGGAGTGGAGGGGAATGGGGGGGGGCTGGGGGGGTGGAGGGGAGTGAGGGGGAGGGTGGAGGGGAGTGGGGGCGTGGGGGGCAGGAGGGATTACACTTGTTTTGTGCGCAATGATCGGCACTCACCACTTGCATCTGCCTCTTTTCATCTTGCCCTCGGCCCTCTGAGGCATTTCCTCATTTCTGTTTGGATTTGATGCAAAAGCAGCGCCTCGCAGGCTCCAGCACTGCCCAATACATCATTTCTCTTATTAGCCCAGAGAGCGGAGTGTCGTACAGTACATAGATCTCAAATCTATCTTCCTATCTCTCACACATGCCTCAGTTATTTTAATACTGTTTGCAGCACAGTAAATATTCCAAAGCACAAAAACAATGTGCTAAAGCATATACTCTCAGCCATAACTTTCTCCGTGTTTTCCAGTTGAAATAATTCAATTACTATCAAGATATGGCGGAAAATTCATATCTCTAGGGTGATGCTGTACACGTGTATGATTGCTTATTCCTTTTAAGAATGATTCCTCATAGATTTATTCTCTCTCAACTAAATTCATACTTAAATTAACCAGCACTGTGGATTCAGGGGCCCATTAGTTGTTTGCGACAGTAAATTACAGTAACATTTACTCTCCAGATGAAATTTCATTCGAGAGTGAACAACATCGTTGTCTCTGTCAGGAAGTGCATCACATTGGCGCCCCCTGTGGTAGACTGTGTCCTTGCAGGGCTGGGTTGCATCCCGTCCTGCTCAACAGAAGGCAGAAAAAACCTGTGCTTCTTTTCATGTCTCCTGTAGTTACGCTTGAAGCCACATTCCTCAGCTTGCAAGATTTTGCGGTTTACAAATTTTCTCCCAGAATTCAATTTTCCCGGGTAGATATGCCCAGTGAGGGTCATCGAGAGCCAAAGGAAGCTTGTTTCTTTTTTTTTATCGCTCTGGTTATGCCAGAGGGAACAGACGAGCGTGTAATCGTACCGCTATGCAGCGGTGCAGACTCCGCTGCCCTTTGGATGCCCCCCCCCCGCATATCTCTGTCCCACGAAACGGCGCGCTAATGTCCGATAGCCAATGTTTTATCCTTGCAGATTTGGGGACGGAGGCGTTAACGCAATTAGAGAGGCAACTGTGCGGAAAAAAAGCCTTTAAGGAAGAGATGCACCTGGCTGCGCCTTCCTCATCGCCCTCATTTTCCACACTCTGCCTCTAAATAATTCATCCTTCAATCAATCATTTCCTCCTTGTTTTGGGGCCCGGGTGCCC
Source organism: Megalops cyprinoides (assembly GCF_013368585.1). Lineage (NCBI taxonomy): Eukaryota > Metazoa > Chordata > Actinopteri > Elopiformes > Megalopidae > Megalops > Megalops cyprinoides. The sequence goes on along the minus strand of NC_050607.1, from coordinate 2,971,273 downwards.
GAGATGAAAGACAGCAGAGCTTTACACTGCTGCTTTGCTCCATCTGAAAGGCGAATGTGATCCTCCCCGAAACACGCCGCCCATCCTGAAGACGGGCTCCGTAAGAATCACACATCCTGCTCAGAATGGGATGTTAAAATGTGACTGCCGGGCTTGTCGTTTAGGAACAATAACAATGACCTGATTGGTTGTGTAGACCTGAACAAAAAATTCTCTCCACCAGGGCAGGTCCCATGGCGGTTTATATGAAAACCAAAAGAAAGATAAGCAACATTTACCTTCAGTCTTTCATATACTTCTCTTACAGGGATATTCATGTGGAGGAGCTCACCTCTTTATACTCACATATGCCACAATATTAGAAATACTACACACCTGTGTTTGCTTTCTCTGTCTGTCGAGTTGTTGGTTATTTTAGCTCATTTTGTAAGGAAGGAACTATGAACTATGAAATATAGATTTAAAAAATTAAGTTGTACTGACAGTGTGATAGCACCAGGTGGCTAAATTTAAAGGAGATGTTTCAGCTTGGGTGAATTGTTTTCCTTGTGCAGGACCGCTGTGTATTTGGAAAGTGTAAATGGTGTGTCACTGACGGCCCGATTTAAAATGAGGAGAGTCGCTCAGTGCCCTGGGTATGGACAGTCCATCCAAAGGGCTCTGCTCGACTTTTGCCCGGTAGTGGGGCTTAATAAGGGAAACATCTCGGACAGGAGATTCCAAGATGTTTCTGCTTCGTCCCTGTGAACTCTGCAGGTTGTGAGCCGGGCTGCCTTTGATGTCGGGGCGCAGAATAGCAATGAGTGATGGCTTCAGAACCCGAAACAGTGAGACCTGGCTCTATGTGTGCGTCTCATGGCTGAACTACATCAGAGGAACTGACATCTATTATAGTGAGGAAAGACAAGTGTTTGAAAAGGCATCAGAGTAGAAGTGTCAGAATTTACAGTGCGTGCTGCTTTTTAAAGAATTTTTACAAGGTGGTATAACCCAAGCATGTCTGAATGAGCTCTACAGGAAGCAGCTCTGAGGAGCGCTACCTGCTAATCGCGAAAAAAGGGCTTTATTCTAACGGCACGGCTTGTTTCCCTGCCTACAGGGAAGAAAGGAAACCGAGAGAATTTCAGCAGCATAATTTCGTTCTGAAAAGTAACAAAAGAGAACAGATGAAAGCAGGTAGTTGCTTGTTCGCTGCCTCCTTGAAAAACGCACGCATCCGACAACGGTGCCGTCGGGCTGAAATTCAGCGCGACGCGAGGCGCAGGTCCCGTTAAGCTCAGGTGCGTTTGCGCTGGAGTGCAGGGAGAGTGGGGGGGGGGGGGGGGGGGGTCGCGGATGTGTTTAGCCTGATAAATGGCACCGGGAGGGGGATCCGCTGTAAACGCCGAGTGCCGTGTAAAGGAATGGCTTTATTTCTGCGGCGTGGCAGGTGCATTACTGTGACGGACACGGCGCTGGGAGTAAATCCAGCACAGTGTAAATATGCATGGGAGGGGGAGACGGGGGGACGCGGGGGGAGCAAGGAGCCCGTGGTGGCGGTCGGAGCGTATATCAGTGTGTATTGGACTCTGAGTCAGGCGGCTCCGGGATGAGTGAGCACTTCCTGCTCTCTGGCTGTGATCTCCACCCCACTGTCTCATGTATTTACTGCTGCGGTCGGATGGGATCGGGCACGGCCCTGCAGGGCTGTGCTGTCTGGCAGATGCTAAAGCTGTCATTGAGTTCCAATCACGAGAGGCTGCGGCTGGCGAGGAAGAGCCTAGCACGCTTTATGTAAAATAGATTATCAAGCAGCTGTTTCCTGTCGCATGTAACTGTACTGCATGATGTCAGGGGAGTTTTGTTTGTATATGCGTATACACAAGTAAATTGGCATACAGAAATAGTAAAGAGAAAAACAACCCTTTGAGACCTAAAACCAACTTTCTGTCACGAACCGTTACTCATTAACTTCCTACTGTTCTTCAGTATAATAATGCACTAATGTAATCAGTCATGAGATTATAAAAAATATGTATCAACTGAAAATGTCAGAGGTTAAATACAAATATGAAAGTAATAAAATAAATGCCAAGCAGCCAAGAAGTCACATTACCATTGTTTTCATTTTTCCACCAGTGAATCATAAAGAGGGCTACACAGAGTACGTCAGTGTGAGTGAGAGATAATTAGAGCACGTCTTGCAGTCCAAATACATAAAGGCCTAGTTATTACAGCAAAGCAGAAGTGAACTGAAGGCCATTTATTGCCTCATAGAGTTAGAAGTATTTCTTTTTTCTTACATTGTTGTAATTGTGTATACAATTGAAGCAAATAACTGTGTAGTCAGGCAAAAAGCTTGATCAATCAAATATTTATATATTTCCTTCTCGTATTTCAGTGGCTATATAGTCATTCATTAATGGTGTAAAGCTGGTATAAAAACGCAACCATTTAATAAAGTACTTTTCATCTTCTTAAAAGCTTGTTCAAAGAAAGTAAAGCTTTTACTAAAATTACTCCCACTGAAACATGGCTGTCACATACATACTTAAAGAAAGTGGCAGGTGTAAAATTGTTATCATAATTTGAATTGAATCGAAGAAATGTAGATACATGATACACATTTTCTAATATGATTGTAATATGAGCTGGAGAATAGCATCAGTACTGTTATCTATTGAATATCATTAGCCTAATGGTGATTAACCTTTATGAATAATTAAGTCCATATCTGGACTTAAGTCCATTCCTGCAGATTGAGCACTCTTGTTGATGGAATGATTTACACAGATAGTTGCAAAACCCGTAACAGCAGCGTGAACGGCAGATTGCGTGTCACAGAGATCTGGCAGCCACATTTGAAAAATTTCAGGTGCTTAGCCAGCTAATAAAGCTAAGAAAATATCAGAAATGTAACTGGAGTAGTGGCTTAATCTGTGAAATGTTTGTTTTCCCTAGCAAGGAGCAGTCACGGTAAGAAGTGAAAGAATGGGGAAAGAAAGCAGAAATATCCTGAATAAGTTATTCTTTTATGTGTCCTCCTTCAGCTGGGTGAATCCCGGGAGGCCAGAGAAGCAGCTGAGAGAGCGCTCGGATAAAGGCATGCAGGATCTCCACATACACCTCTTCTGCCTCTGATTACAGCCTGGCACACATGTGGGGCTGACTTTCTTTTGAGCAGGCTTCTAACACTGACAGCCACAGCGCAAATTCAGATGCTAGCCTCTCGCGCCGTACTGCTTGCAGGTTATCTTCCCTTATCTAGTCATTTCACACTAACTTTCTATTATAAAGATTACTGAATAGTGCAGGAATTAAGATTTCATTTAATTGCTGCTAACATAACTAGAATTAACAATATTCAAGTAAAGACTGGCTGGCAAACTCTTTTAACAGTGCATGCAAAATGATGAACAAGCAGCAGAATAAGTTTGTCTCTCTCAGTGTCCATCTTTCATTAGTTTTCAAGTTCACTTCCACTTAGACAACTATAAGAAACATGAGCACGCAGAAGCAGACACTTGTTAGCACCGCATACTTGTGCTTTTTTGATTGCCGACATGCAGGAGTAGATGGGTTGATCTCTGATGGTGCTAGAGTAGGTTCAGGGTTAGGTAGGAGTAGTCAGATCTCCGACCTGATGGAACAGTATACGAGCACAATGATGCTAAGAGCAAAAGTGTGTAAGAGTGTGATTATGCTAACGGAAGGAGTCCCAGAGCAAGAGTGTGATTATGATTAGGGTGTAGGTGCCTGATTGTGTTAGAGGAAGGAGCCAAAAGGTCAGAGCCCAGTGATGCTAATGGAAGCCATCCCCGTGGCTGTTAGTTACACACTCCCACGGTAATGAGAGAAGGCCTTCCCTTGCATCCTCCAGCTTGCGCTGTGCTGTACTGCTGCTGCTGGGTTTGTTTTACCCATTTGTTCACATGAAAAGAAAGCTCATGCATAAAACAGATGCCATTCGCCTGGCGTAACCTCCCCGCCTACGCTAACACACGCTAAAGGCGGCTTCTCTCCAATGGCGAGGGAGACTTTCCCCTCCAGCTCTCCATCGCAGGCCTCCCCGGATTTATATAGGAGAGGACGCTAAGCCTCCACACCGCGCCGAACGCCTCACTGGTTCCTCGATCATTCGTGTGACATTTAACAGCCTATTGTGGCAAATGATTTTCTGTCATGTTCAGTCTGGAGTTTAAGTGAGGATTAAATATTGGCCGATGATGGACACAACAACCCGCTAAAGCAGTCCACACCGAAAGCCATCAAACCCCGGCTATCTCTAATGGATCTGAAATATGTTTCGCCGTGCACGGCGTGTGTGTGTGTGTGTGTGTGCGTGTGAGTGTGCGTGTGCATGTGCGTGTGCGTGTGCATGTGCGTGTGAGTGTGCGTGTGTGTGTGAGTGTGTGTGTGTGTGTGCGTGTTTATTGATGGTGCCTCTGCAGAAGTTATCATCATCATCGTTGTAAAAGTGTTTTACAGTATGTGTGTGTTTGAATGATGTAAAGGTCCATTGCCGGCCACTGTATACAGTAGGGAAGCACTTCCATTGCCAAAGCCCATAGGTAGAACTATGATTTAGACTAGATAGGCTCTTGGGTTACCTAAATTGGTCAAAGCAGCATTAATCACCTGTGTATTAGCCTTCTGTTTCTTCCCCGTCATTATGTCATTATGTGCAATATGTTTCGTTTATTATTCCTGGAGAGTACCAAGGTTTGTGTTTTTTTGTTGTATGTTTTTTGTAATGTTGTTGTGATGTTCTTGTCATTTCTGACCTATGACATATGAAAATATGTTGTTTAGTAAGTATTATATTTAGAGTGACCTATCTTCAGATGCTTTGTTTGATATGCATGTATCTTTTTAAAAAGAAAAACGCAACAAAAACAACAATCTTTTCAACATAGCTGCATTGCGATCTGTCTGTTAGGATTCCTTAGTTTCAGAATTAGTTGGTAACCTCTCTGACTTTCACAGTCAAAACAAACTGTGTGTATATTGAATGAAACCTATTTTAGTCAGGGAAAAAAAAACATGTCATACTCTTTTTTTTGTCAGATATGCCTATCAACTGGAAAGCAACAAAAATAAATGTAACGCGATATGAAAAATCTAACATTAGATGCTGACAAAGAGACGACACATCAAAGAGCCGTGAGACAGGATGGTGGATGGGAATCACAAACGTGTCCCTTCATGTCACTGAGTTGGGGGGGGTGGGGGGGTGGGGGGGGGGCACTTTTAAATTGTATACGCTGAACGCAGACGTGCTTTCATCTCAGCTCCCTGACTGGTGCTGAGTTTCGGAGTTTGGAATTTGCCAAACTGGCTCAGGCATTCTGTCTGAACACTGATATGAGTCCACACACTGTGTTTTTATTATGAGCCATATCCCATATGCTGGGGAAATGAGAGTGCTGGAAAGGTCACGGTTTGGTGCTGGGAGGTCTCTAACTACCACACTGCTGCTTGGCAGAAACGTCAGACTCCCTTGGTGAAATCCCACCAGTATTCAGCCCTGTTGTGGAAGGCGCTGTGTTGGAGATTCTGCCCTATTTGTTGAACATGTTTTTATAAGAGGCAACCATTACAGCCAGGGGGCTCTTCATCTGTTCAGCCACCCAGCTAACTTTGCATCTTCCTAAAGGAATTTGGGCATTAATGGGGAGGAAGGCATTGAGAATATATTAAAGTGGAAAAAAACAACTGAACAGGAATGGTTATGATGTCTTTATCAACTCTTGGCTGACATTTTACCAAACTACAACAAAACATGAACAAAATGTGTTGCTCATGAGGAAATTTAAACAGAACAGCTCATTTGTAATGCCCAAGTCTCTGGTCTCCACACTGCAAGCCCTCACCCCCTCTGAACACCCAACTTCCTCCTCTCACATGCAATATTTATTTTAGCCTGGAAATCAAACTCAAAAGAGTCTGGTCATTTAAAAGTGCTGGCAATCAGCGATTGTCTGCTCTCCTCATGAAAGAGAATACTTTCTGTCCATGCTAAGAGACAGATCAAACTGCTGCTTTTGATGAGAGCCACTCAGTCGTGCAGACACTTCTGCATGTGCCAGATGCATTAGTAAAGGAACGCCCTGAGAGGAGAGACAGGGAGACTCTCTCTCTCTGTGGAACTTTCCGCCTTTGAAATGTCAGGTGCAATTTCGGGGCTGTGATCTCAAGATAACAGCCTTCAGTCCACACAATTGTTTTTCTGTTTTTTCTTTCTTTGGATCATTGTGTGTCAAGGACTGCACTTTGTCTTTAAAAAGAAAAAAATCAAAAAAACAGCCGATGGGCAGATGTTTAGAGAGAAATTAGTTGCAGATGTAATGATTTTTGCTGAGGATTACATTATTTAACACACAGTAGTGAAGGAAACAGCTCTCAGGAATTCTCAGGTTAAGATCTAATTTAATCAGCTTCTGTAGAATTTGCTCATTTCTTAAAAGTCATACTTTTATGTTGAAAGACTAGTGATATTAGTTTTGTTAGGAGTATTTTCATTGGTTAGCCATACTTCTTATAGTCCAGCTTTGAAAATGGAACCCTAAATTAACAATTACGTACAACAGATTTGTGCCTTGGTATATGTATGCATGTGTGTGCATGTGTGTACATGTGTATGCACATGTTTTTTGTGCTTGTATTCATGACTGTGTAATTTTGAAGACTGTCCTCAATAAGCCCCCTATGCACTTCAATTCTGCTTAACTAAGTAGTTTGACAAGATAAATTGGTGCCAGTTGTGAACTGGCATCATATGCATAATAATATCTTACATAAATACTGTAAGAGAATTTATGTACCCCTCAGCTGCAAGAATGTTTTCGGGGATAGTCTTGCTTGTCATATATATTTAAAGTTGCAGAGATAAAAAGAATTACATAAAGCTTTAAGCTTTTAGTCAGCATATTAAATGTGTCAAATCTTAAAGTTAAATCTTGTAAATGCTTTCAATATTGATGTTTTCCTGTTTGTTAACCAACATTTCATAATGAATTCATGAACAAGGCTCTTAAACTGATTGCTTTGGGATTTGTTTGTACAGACCATACATTTTTGAAAAGAGCTGCCCATCAGGACTCGTCATAAGACATTTGTAGCTCCATAAAATAAACATTTTTAAAAAACCGATTTAAAATGCAACACAAATAACATTATGTGGTGCACAGTGCCTTGTAAAGAGGAACTGTATTGAACTAAATATTCATGCGTATTCTTCTCAGCCATTTCATCATTTCATCTAAATAAAATTTAGTATGTCGTGTCTATTCCCAAGGGAGAATGTTTTGTCAGACTAATGCAAAATATATACACGTATTTTTGTGTGCTTCTTTGTTTTTGCAGACAAATAAGTTGATTTGCACTTGGTAGTAGTCTTTGAAACCTGGCGCATTCCGAAGTAAGATGCTGTTAGATCCATGTTCCATGTCATAGCTTTCATGTGGCAAAGTTCTCTTACATTTCTTTTTTCCCTCCAGTGCCAGCACATGGATATATTCCAGGTATCCAGTAAGTCTCTCTCTACTCACAGATGGGAATAATTACTAACCAGGTATTGACAGAGGTCATTGTTATCATTAATTTCTCATCATTTTCCACCATTTCCTGATGAATCATTTTCGGGTCATCTTCTCTGCTGGCACACAGTGATTATTTGCTTTTGTTCAGTGCAGGGTGAGCACTACACCAAATGCCCTTTGTCACTACTGAAATTGGGTCAACACTCACTAGGTGCATGTGTCTTTGAAATGCTTGCATTGAGGACGGGTTCTGTGTTTGATCAATTACTGTATTAGACATTTACTACATAGTGTGTATTATACATAACCATTTTCCATAGAGATAAAACCTTTTGGTGTAGTGAAAGGATCAAGATTCACAAAAGGATCTGTTTCCCTCCTGCTCACCAGATTTCATATGGCCGGTGGGGTTTCCTGAACTCTTAAGACATAGACACTGGAGTTTCAAATAAACCCAAATAAAAGGGCCCATAAAAATGTGTTGAGGATAAATGTCAAAACCAGGTTTCAGCAACAAAGACAACTTTTTTAGACTCTGGTGAAGGAGCTCTAATCACAGGAATGAGACCACATGTCCTCCTGCGATCACAGGAAAGACCACATGTCCCCCTTCAACCACAGAAAAGACCACTGAATCCTTCTAAGAGGGCAGCTTGATTTATGGGGTCTGCTTGCCTTCATCCTGTTGCAGTTGAAATGACATGGATATCGTAGTGCTCTCTGAAGTAAAGGTTTCTCGAGGGCAGTATGCGATCAATTAATGGACCACTTAAGAGCTGTGGTTGTGGCAATTGCACCAAAAGGAATTTCCATCTGTTCCTCTCAACAGTATTCTCTAGCTAATTGCACTTTTTTCCACTTTGAAACAGTTAAGCACGCATGTGCCAATACGATAAGTGTGAATCCATTTTGGCCATAACATCTGTCAGCTTCTGAGCAGGTTTAGATGTATAACATGTAAAAAGCAAATATGTCTCAATGATGTGGAATGAAATAACAAATATACAATACTGTTATTAATGTACATGCTATTAATTTAATATGGGGGGCTCCTTTCCAAGTATAATTCATGGTCGTGGTGTAAGCTTAATATAATGTTATCTTAACTGACCAACAGCTAATTTGTGGTTTCTGTTCACTTCTCTCAGTCCTACTGAGCAGAAGTATCAATGTAATGATCACTCATAAAAAAGAGATTAAGAATAAATATGTATATAAGAGCAGTGATATTAAAAATGAACTGGGGTTGAGACCTACACAATATCAGACCCTAGAGGAGCTTCTCTGTGAAAGATAAATATAATGACACCTGTTTCATGGTTTTACATAATCATCAACATGGAACGCTTGTTTCACTTAGTGTCATGTGGATCCATTGTTTGACGTTGGTGACTTGGGTTTTTTATAGTTTTATTTTATAGGTAAATATATATGGCAGAGGTGGTTGTGGGTGAAAGTTCTGGGACATTCTCTGTATTTCATTCTGTCATTCTGACAGTTGTTGGACAGTCCATCAATGGGGGATTGTGCGCTTCATGTTACAGTAATTTTAGTGTCTGGAGGCTTCGTTACAGTGACAGGTGAGTTGAGCTTCAGAATGTAGTGGGAGGGTAAGAATGAAAGGAGATTACCCCTTTATATTTACCCCTTAGTATTTGTATTTAGAGAAAAGAGAAAATGTAATTTGCCTGAATGGTTGCCATGGGAAAAATATCTGATGTGTTTGGGGACCCCACCCCCCCCCCCAGCTTACACGTCCTCTTTTCCTCAGCATTGTTAACCTTTTCATAGGCCTCATAATTAGCCTGTGATGCGCCAGCATTGTCTTTTGTTGTTTAATTATCCAGCTAATGCTGTTAGGCTGTGCTTCAAACCATTCATTTGTCCCGCTTAAAGACTGTTTCTGTTGCCATTTGAAAGGGAAAGTGGGTGGCTCTCCATTAGGAATGAAGAAAATAGGAGATTAATCACATCTTAACAAGCTCAATTTGATACCGTTCGTATAATGGCAGTGTAGTTGTCTTAAACTGTTGAAGACCCTTGGTCATTCTGCAATGAAATAAGCTTGACCTCCTAGGACCCTCCTATTGTATTAAAATACGGGCATTCTGGAGAACAGCTGTGCCTGTCAGGACCCCATGAGACGCTTTGCATTTGATTTTCCCGGACAAGTGCAGAGATGGATTATGTAGTGACTCATTGATCCTGGAGATATTCATCCACGTTTAACCTTTACATTAGCGGAGCTGAATATGAACCCCTTGATTGTATGTGTGTTTTCAGAGCCTCCTCTTGTGGCAGCTCTGGTCGATAGCTTAGCGCTCATTACTTACAAGTTCTCTGAGAATTTCTTCACCAATAAACCATGTTTCCGTACAGGGATAATGCAAGCCCACAAGCGTGACAATACCAAGCTGTTAAGTTAAATCATTGCTTCAGTGGTTTATCGCTAAAGCAGATGTAGCAAAATATGCTGAACAAAGAATGGTCTGTTGCATTGCCATTTGTGTTTTCAATGAATCTATCTTTAGTAGTAATTACTGAAATACCGCTGTAGACACCCTTATACCTTACGAATGTTTTCAACTATTCCCAATCAATATCACACATTTTGTCAAACATAACATGTAAAACAACCTGACAGGTATAAAAGGTTGTATAGAGAGATAATTATCTGTGTATGATCCAGTTTTAGTATATTTATGTCTCCTCCTCCCTCCACATCTCTTGTTTCTCCAGCAATGTTTCTGTGTTTGTAAGCAGTTTTCATTCTCTGGATTAAACAATAGCTCCACCGAGCTTGTTTGAATGAGTTATAAGCCTTTTTGATTGGCTGTGTTGCTTCTCACTCGAAGTGACTGTGTAAAATGAATGGCCCAGACCTTTCCTCTCCAGTGCTTCCTGCCTTCTTGTTGAATGCAGACGAGATTCCGTCTGCCGTGACAGGGCCTCTGCGGCCTTCCTCTGATCGTTCTGCGCGGGTCAGTACTCAGCCCAGGTTAGCTGAATGCGCATGCAAGACCGAGTGCTTTCCAGGACATAAATGAGTTCTGTTCTTCCTGGATGTTTACAACTGACAACTTTCTTTCGTGGCGTCCAGAAATGGCTGTAGAAATCTGTCCATGACCACCTGTTCCATGGCTTTCCGTGGTTTCAGATTCATCCGTGATGAAGCAAGCCATTTACAACTGGACTCGGAGCAGAGAAGTATGACAGTTACATGGTGCCAATGAGAGTGTAACACTGTTGTTTGAATCAGAGAGGGGCTTCCCTTAAGGTATTTACTGTTTCTATCTATCTCTGAGCTGCTTCTCTGCTCATATACATCTGGCCATCAACCAATAAAACTACTTTCATCATCACGGTGCAACTGCCTGACACTTTCTCTCATTAAAATGAACAGGGAGGAAAATGCCTACTCTTTGTCTCAGGTAAAGTAATTAGCATCCAGCAGATGGTGTAGTAGGTGATAGCTTCAACTCCCAGACACCCAGGCTGGTGTGGTTTCCTCTTTTTGCTTTGAAGCAAACTCAGGAGTTCCCATCAGCACTCTCATCATCAGCAACAGGTTATGAACAGATTTTGAGCACTCGTCAAAGGCTTGACCCATGAAACTAAATATTTTAACACATTAGTCCTCCAGTTTTGACCATTGGCTCAAACCATGAAGTGATTTGTTATTGGGGAAAGGAAAGACCTCTTGAACTGTTTCAGCAGTGGAGATAGACATTGAACTCTACCAATTTCTGTTCCTGGACATCATACACTGTGAAGCCCAGAGGATTGAAAGAGGGCAGCTTTTCGGTTAGAGAAGATGCCTTATGCTAAACCCTATTATCACTCACAAGCTGTTCTCCTTATAATGACGGCAGCAGCTGACCGTTCAATCGTTGAAGCTTAGGCCAAGTCCACTGGATGACTGGGCCAGCACCTGGAATCCATGTTAAAAAGAGAAATCGCCAGAATGGCACGAGAGACATGCTTAGTTAACTCAGTCAGAGTTAACTAAGACACTGAGTGAGACAGACCTCTGCCTCTGATTGGTGGCTGAAAACGTGGGAGATTAGCATGGCAGCGAATCACTTCCCTCAGGGCTGGCCTGATGACACCAACCAGCCAATCAGAGCTGTGCTCCCACCCAAAACACGTGGATCGTAACTGTCGTGTCACTGGACGAGAAATAACAGTGCCACGAAGAGAAAATAATGGGATGTTTCCCCCTAAAAAGGGAAGATTGAGGAAATGTTTGAGTGGGCAGGTTTTCTTGTCAAATTAGTTTCTGAAGTGAGGATTGCTGAATGAGTGGCAGTTTCAGACTGCAGAATAAATATCGGCCTTCTAGACGTTTCTGTGTCAGCGTATCCTGGTGTACCCCCTTACACAATATTTTTTTTAATTTTCAGATATTTCCAGTTGATTGTGTCAGGGCAAATTTAGCAGCAATTCATGGGGAAAATCCAAAGTATGAGTGAAGTGGTCATTGGCCAAGTTAATTAGGTTTCAAAGTCTAAATTAGCCATTCATACAAGAACATGGATTATTTCTTCATCAACAGCTTTTAAAGCATCATTACTGGAGGTCTGCTAAAACAGCCTCAGGTTAAAGACCTTAACAAGCACTTTAGAGCTTAATCTGCGCTATTGCCAACATATGTAAACTTACTGATGCTAATTGCATTCAGCTGTGAATCGAACAGTTTCTACTTGTGTGTTGGATTAATTATGCACACCTGCAGACTCCATTCCTATGCAAGGCCTTCATAAATAATAGCAAACACTTCTAAGCGTGGGGGAATTTGCCAGCATTTTGAATTTGTCTGTTTATTATGAATAAAACAAATGCCATAAACCACACATTTCCAGTCTAAATTTAACAACTTTTGTATTTTGTCACCATAAATAAATGCAGAGTAAGTTAAAGTTGCATATAGGAACTGATTGTCCTTCAAAAATGTGTCAAGCCATTTTTTCAGCTTTTTAAATTTATCTTCTGTTGTTTGAGAGGTTTTATTTCCAAAATTAAAACCTCTTAATTCAATTCAATTCAATTCAATTCATTTTTATTTGTATAGCGCTTTTTACAACACAAGTTGTCACAAAGCAGCTTTACATTGTTCCCAGGCCTGAGACCCCCTGAGAGCAAGCCAACAAGGCAACAGTGGCAAGGAAAAACTCCCTATCAGGAAGAAACCTTGAGCAGAACCGGGCTCATGGGGGGGCCCATCTGCTTCTGGCCGGCACTGGGCAGATAGAGTTAGACACAATATTATGCAATGTACATTTGTTATTGACAAACAATAGCAGTTAACAGTAGAGTGATTATAAGAATGTCTCCTAGGATGTCCGGGTCTTGGAATGCAGTTGGCTTTGATGGGCAGGGCAGCGAGGTAGCAGGACTGGAAAACGAGATGAGACGCTTGGGCTACAGCTCCGGACAGGAGCCCGGAGCAGGGAATAGGAAGCAAACAGAAAACAGTGGTTAGTGGATGATAAGAATGGCAGGGATGTAGAACAGAGAGGCAGGAGAGGAGGGGCAGAGAAAAAGGTGTGCAACAAGGAAAGGCCCCGGCAGGCTAACATTATGGCAGCATAACCTAGGGGACGGGAGGCAAGGGACCGGCATAGTCATGAGGGCGACCCTAAGACGGTCAACACCAGATCACGGCACAGGGTCCATGAAAGCAATGACCACTTAGTCCACCAGAGACTCTATGATCCACGCCAGCACCAGGCCATGTCCCTCAGCTGAAGGATTTACTATATAGATATGTTTTGAGCCTAGACTTAAAGGTGGAGAGAGAGTCTGTTCCCCGAATCTCAGAGGGTAAACTGTTCCACAGGAGAGGGGCTTGATAGGAAAAGGCTCTACCGCCTACAGTAGTTTTGCCCACAGAATACATACACATACACTCTTACAGAATACATACACATACACTCACACACACACACACACACACACACACACACACACACACGCACGCACACACACACACACATGTATATCGACCCATTGATAGCAATGTCTATTTCTGATATAAATTAAACCTTTTTAACCTGAAACCACCAAACCCAATGCTCACCCTCAAAGTTACTTACGGTGTAATTACCCTGGTAAAATCCCTGTCAAATATAGAGTGTGTTCAAATTAATTAAAAATCTTTTGGTAATGTGTATTTAAAGGTAATTACATTGTCATAAGATGGGTAGGTACTATGCAACTCTTAGTGAGCAGTGTATAACTGTGTACAAGTGTATAACAAAAAAGTAAACTGGGTTTCTGTGTTTGTTTTGGATGGAGAACATTAAGGTGTGTCAGGTACAGTAAGTAATAGCTTCAATAAAATAATTTGGGTCTTTTTGTAGTGCTGCCCACATAAACTGGCACTGTACAGCCCATATAAATGAATAGGCCTCTGTCTCCTCCTGCCTCCTTCTGCTTTTTGTTTGGAAGAGGAGTGAAATAAAGATGATTGCAATCCATCACTCAGCTAAAAGCCCCATGAAAGCATCAAAGGCACTTTATTCAACCTTTAAGTAGTGATGCACCTGGAAAAGGAATGGTGGGGTCTGGTTGATCCTCTTTTTTAAAAATCACAGACATCTGAAGTAGCCAGGTGCCTGCTGCTCTGCTCAGAGCATGTGAGCCGAGAATGCTTAACGGTGAAACGTTCTAAGGATGATGCTTGCCCTGATATGAACATTAATAATGTTACTAACGTGCGAATACGACATTAGGTACCATGTAAACTGATGTGTGTTGTAGCAGTGTGAAAATCTTTGAAAAATCACTGTGCACTGTTGCATAGTAGAAGTCACACTCCAGTGGGTTTGAATCGGCCCCCACCTGGCGAATGTGTCCTTGTTTTGTTATCTTGCACCCCCCCCTCCTTCTCCCCCCGGAATTACGCAACAGCGTCAGAGTTCCAGCGTGTTCTGTGTCTGTGTGCCAGGCTTACTGCACCGTAGTGACCATCAGCATTGGCACAGCGGCGGCCCCTTCTCTCCCTCCTGCCCGTAATTTGTGTCAGCGACGGGTTTTGATGGGTCGCAGTCGATGAGGTGGCGTGTCACGGAAGGTGTCGACGGGCATCGGGGGAGCGAGTGTGAGGAGTGACACGCCGCAGGGCCCCGGCGGAGACAGGAGCCTTTCTCCTGCGGCCCGCAGCAGCCGGCGCTTGTCACATTAGTCAACCTGAGGTTTTTCCTCCAGATCCGCTCCCAACTTTATTTCGCCTGACTCCTGCGTCTGCTCGCCGCAACGTCTCTGCCCCCCCCGCCACTCCGCCACTCCGCCACTCCACGAGGCAGTACCCAGGGGGCACAAGTCATCAATCTTAAATCAGGGAGTCAAATCTGATGACAGACGCGGCACGGGTCCTGCTAAATTCAATTACGTGTGCATTCAGAAAAAAACTGCTCAGACCTGGGGAAGCGGAGTTCTTAATGACTGCATGTGGAACCACGCGGTCAGGTCGCCACTGCATCGGCTGAGCAGGGAGAGAGAACAGCAAACAGCAGCACAGGCAGGACCTGCCCTCACCGAAAGGACATGGAGTTCTCCGAGAATCACAGGAGGCTCTTGCTTAGGGATAGCCTTAGAAAAACATTTAAGCAGTGCCAGAGATTGGCTGTGATCAACTTAAAACTCAAGTTTAATTTTTTTTGTTTTGTTTCGTACGGGCCACAATGGGAAATTGGCATTGCCATGCTGGAGTGGGGTCCATTTTCAGTGCCTCGTTGCCTGTGTGGTTGTAATGAGCTCCCTCTGTCAGAGCACAAGCTGGCGTAACGCGAGCAAACCAAGCAGTGCTGAATACGCTCTCACGCTGCTCTGCTCTGCTTCCTGCTCTGCGGCGGATGTTCACATTCTACTCTGTGGGAGATGCAGCGGCACTGATACCCAACACTCTACTTACATCTGTGAAAAAGCTCAGCTGTTTTCTTGTCTTCCTGGAAAGCGTGGAAGTCATTGGTGAAAAAGTTTTCAATTCTGCAGTAAGAGCTGGTGAAGGCCAAACAGACTAGTGAATCTGTCTGGTGTAAGATACAAAAAGGTGACCCATTAGTATCGACATATGTTTGTATTAAATCCTTTTTTATGATATTTGTACATAAATACCATACTGTTATTAGCATATAGAGCTTATGCATTGAAGGGAAGGATCATGTCATCGATTTACACTCTATAATGAATGTGGCTGACACACTAGACAGCATTTTATCAGTGTAATGTTTAGAGCTTTCCCCAGCAGCAGCACATCTGGGTTCAGTTTAATGGCAGTACGTGTGAAGGAGGCAGGCTTGCGTTCTCCGGTCCATCTTCCCTGCGTTGAATTAAACTGAAAGCTCCTGTTTATTCCCAAAGCTAAATTGGATTTGCCAGGGCCTGGTCCAGGCTGCTGTGTTTATGCAGGGGAGAAATGCTGTGCTACTTTATTTACCTCGTGGAAAAGCTGATTAAATTTGCTTTGTAGTCCCTCCTTGGCTTGCGATGGAGTTCTGATTTTCTGGTTCCCCCCCCCCCCCCCCCCCCCCCCCCCCCACCAACACACCCCTCCTTGTTCAGCAGTCATCGCTTATTTGCAAAGGTGTCGTCTGTCTTTTTTACATCCTTTCCTCGAGCCCCGATTTCACAGTCCTTACGGACCGTTTGCCTTCCCGCCGAGAACTTATTCCAACACACAAAAGACACACAAGAACGGTGCCTTTTTAGATGTACTTTTAGCATTCGACTCAGAGCTAGCTGGAGATGGGAAGAGACTCGTCTAAAGCAGGTGATGTTTGCTCCAGCGGCGTGTTGTGAGCAAAGCTGGGTTGTCATATTTTCCCTTTGTACTGAAATAGTTCTTCCTGTGGGGAAATGGCTGGAGAGTCATTATTCATCATCGTCAGCTCTCCTCTCTGTCTGCAGTCTCCAATGGCAGCAGTCTGTCTTAACTTCATTTATCATTTTTCTACAGTCGCTTTTCAAAGGGGAACTTTAGCGAGCCCTTAAACTGCATCTTCATTAATTGCATTTGTTTATAACATCTTAACTATTACCATAAAAATCCTGTGTGTATGTGTGTGTGTGTTTGTGCACATATATTGTTCTCCTTAAGAAGTTTTGAGATTACACACACACATGCACGCACGCACGCACGCACACACACACACATATTTAGAGCTGAGGTTCTCGATTATGTTGGCGATGGGTTTGGGTGCGTGGCACTGAGTTGAGTAAAGGTACCCAGAGTCTCAGGCTGTTGTAATACTGCCATCTCGTCAGATCCCCAGATGTGGCTTGTGGAGCAGCCCAGCACGGGAGCCCTCTGTCCTCTCTGTGCAGTCATCGGGAATGACAGCTGTACGGCCCTGAACTACGTGTAAATCTTAATGCCGCTCCGTTCACAAGAGACTTGTCAATACGCCACCCCGTATACGCTCTGGCAGTCTTTCTACAGGGACAACATTTGCCTTGAAGTGCAATCTTTTCTCTTCTTCAATGTCAGCCTGCAGGCTCCACGACAACATATGTTCGTTTCGTATCTCCCAGACACGGCCTTTAATATCACATAAGCATTACCAAATTCTTTTTTTTTCCCTTATTCCAAACAGATGGCGCAAATTACAATCTCTATTGAGCTCACCAGCACTTCTGCAAGCGCACTGCTCCCCGCTATGGAGATGACAGTCATTCATGGATATTGCGTAAGTCGGCAAGGAGGAATATCTCACACAGTGTGAGACCCTGTCTAAAGCTTACACATGTAGAGATTAATCTACCGCCTTCAGCTAGGTTACAGCAAAATCAATGCTCGGATAAAAAGCTCCACGCTGTTTTGTTGGGAAAAAAAAGTGCACAGGGCACATCCTTTATCCTGGGGAAATGCAGTTTGTCCTTCAATGCTCCTTTGAAGTTGAGACATTTAGGCTTTGATAATTATGTTAGAATAAGGAAGGGTCTGTGTAGTTTGGATATGTTTCAGGGAAAATCTGGATTTTTTCAATTGCAGGTATACCTTCCCTTTACAGGTAGTGAACATTTTTAAAATTTCTTTGCACTTTTATGACATCGTAGAAAGAATATGTTAAATGAGATTATTTTTCATTTTCCCTCATAAATGGTTATTTCCAGCTTGTGGGGTATCATGGATGTCAGAGACTGTGTGCTGAAAGGGTCTCGCAATCTCTATGTCAAAATTACCTCTTTGCAAAGGCTCATACGTCTTTCCCCAAATCACAATTAGCAGACGTACAGCCGTCTGGTCATATGCAAGCATTCCCACCTGTACATTCTCACTTCATCAGAAAATCTGTTTCCACCAGCTTCACCCAAACACTGAAAATTCTCTTTTAAACCCAGATTAATGACAGAATCTTTTGGGGGTATTTCTGCTATTAACTGCACGTTATAAATAATTGATAACCGCTCCAGAAGCTGTAAAATAAGGTAACTTTTTTGTTTCTGCTGCGATTAATAATCTCTTGTATGTGTAGATATTAATGTTTAAACCATAGGTGATGTTTTCCACAACTACATGCACCAGCACAGGTAATTTAGCCTTACATCTTTTTTTAACATCAATCTCAATGCTAATTTTCCTGTCAAACAATGCATTTGGTCTGCTAACATCTCCCTCTGTACACAAAATGCGATATGCCTCTTTAATATATATTTAATTTATTACACACTTTGACTTCCCTTTCTTCCGACTGCTACGACACATTCAGTAGCTTTAACTATAGTTTTTTTACTGGGTTTTTTAAAAAATTATCTAATGTTAAGCATTTCATTTGATTCCGTAGTGAAGTTATTGGCATGTACATGGACACTCACCGGGTTTCTCTTTTTTTGCTTTTTTACTGTGTCTTGTATTTGCATTCTTCTTATTTTGGGGCTCCTGTGATTTATCTGTGCAGCTATGGGAATGCCCACAGGGGGAGTTTCTCCGCTGCTCTGCACACCCCTGCACTGTATCAGCTTGACCTGCGTCTTGTTTGCCATTTTGTGTACCGCGCTGCTTATTTAACAAGGAACAGAGTGGCTGTGATTCCCGGACGGTCCTCTGATAGTAGTTTTGACACCCTGCCTGAATAATGACCCTCATTATGGAGGCAGTGACAGCCCCTGAAAGGCCTGATTTATGAATGCTCCCAGAGTCCAGTCCTGCCCCCCCCAGCACACCCCCCCCACCCCCCATCCGCCCACATGCTCTGTCACAGATGCGCTAGGAAGGTATAGCTTCCGGAAAGAGCCAGCGTGCATCTCAGGTTCAGTTTGATTTCAGTTCTGTAGCTTGTATTCCAACAGCTGCAACTTGCTTCTGAGTTTACAGTGATGACTAAAAGTAAATGTTCAAGGATGAAACCCCCCCCCAAAAAAAAAAACATGCTGTTTGTACTCTAGATTTCTTATTCGTTTTTAACACTGAAACAAAGTTCTCTGAGAACACTGGATTTCATTTTCTCCGTTTTTTCCAATAGCCGGTGTTTCAAAAGCAACACTGTGGACGGGGTCAGGCTTCTGAGTAAAAGACTGGCTGCAACTTTTTGGTCAGTCCCTCATGAAATTTTAACATTGCCCGCGAGATTACCCCGATACATATTAACCCTTTTTAAACATTGCTTATATCAAAGGCTACATAAATAAATAATAAGGTGAGTTTTTTTTCGTTTGCCCCAGCAGAATCAATTAAGCGGGTGAAAAAGTAGAGCTCTCTGAGGTGTGAGTCTAGAGAGGCCTGGAAGCTGAGGTCTGTGGTTAGAGCTGCAGCGGAGCAAGCGGGGGGCAGAGGGTGCGGCTGCCCCGGGCCCACGGTTCTTCTGTTAACAAAGAGGCCCACTTTGGGCCCAGTCTGCCTGACTGAACATGCATTTTTGTTGTTTATTTGAATATTTTGAATAAAGTTTGTTTGTGTGTCTTGACTGCGGCAGAAAATAAAAAGTCAGACTGAGGGTGTAATGGTTTCGACCGTCCCCGAAGTTTCCCGCCTTGATATTTATTTTGAATGAGCAGAGACACAATAGAGTTAGTGAAAACTTTATTCGCTGTCCAGTATCCTTGTGTAAGTGTACAAACAGAAAAATTACGCCCTCTGTTCGAGTCTCAAAGTAGGAACTAGGCGATCGCCGGCTGTCTTGTTTTATTTCCCATCGCCATCGCTGCTGACGGAGCCGCGATATTTAAAAACGCAATGAGCTGTGTTGAAATAGCACACCTCATTGTAATCCGCGTTTCTCTCCATTCTGTGCTTCCGTCTCCGTAAGTTTCCCCTTGGATCTGTCTTGCATCTCTATACAGCCTATAAAAGGCTGTATAAGGGCCCACTACAGGTCCTCGCCCCCTCTGCAATGAGCCATCGGCTCCACCCCTGGGCTGGAGGAGGGGGATTTTCGGTGGATATGCAAAAAGAGAAGGCGAGCCGGATGAAAGCCAGGCTGGAGATGAAGCCGTACAAGCCTGGCAGAATCCGCCGGCTAAGCTGTGATTTATGACCGTCTCAGTGAAGCACCCGACAAAAAAAAAAAAAAACACACACACACATCCACAAGCCTTTGTTCGGTGGAAGCATTTGACCAGCACGCAGAGCGCTCAGACAAAGCGGTAATAGAGAGTGGATTTCCCCTTTCATGTCAGGAGCTTGCAGTAGGAGACAGAAGCCAGACATTGAGAAATAATAAAAAAAAACAATTGCTGTAGAGGAAAAAAAAGTTTCACTTTTTAATGGATGGCAGACTAAACAATAAATGAAAGTGGCCACTGTGTCAGTGATTTAATGGTCATGGTGCTCAGTGACAGTGTGATAGAGCGCAGTGCATTGTGGGACTGGTCCTCAGTATCCAGGTCGGGGCGAGAGACTCGGGCACGTACTCATGACAAACTTAGACACAGCCACAAAGGAGGACAGACAGTTATGCTCAA
This sequence comes from Megalops cyprinoides, assembly GCF_013368585.1. Lineage (NCBI taxonomy): Eukaryota > Metazoa > Chordata > Actinopteri > Elopiformes > Megalopidae > Megalops > Megalops cyprinoides. The sequence goes on along the minus strand of NC_050607.1, from coordinate 2,950,850 downwards.
ATCCCACCACCTGTGAGTATTGATGTGAGACAATGAACACACACACACACACACACCCAAGGCGAAAAGTTCTGTGTTGCCTAATGGCCACCATGAAGGCTGGTCTTTTCGTGATAAAGAAACAGGCACTAGATTCAGTACAGAACTGGACTGAAGCCGCTTGGAGGATCACAGACCTCGGTGCATAACAGCATATGATAATAGTCATGTTTGCAATTACAATTGCTATGATTTTACTAATTATAATAGTTGCTTTCTTAACAAAAACAAGGGATAAGTGGGTTTTAAAACTTTCGACGGTGCCAGAGTGAGAGGAAAAACCCTGCACATCAGTGGTGCTCCACCTCACGCATCCAGTCACAGTTTTAATTCAAACCAGACTCTCTATCTTGTGGCCTGTGGTAAAATGAACTAATCTCTGTGGACTGTGCTCATTGCTAGCACACATGCACAGTACATAGGTTATGAGTTTCAAATCCAGGAGTCAAAATCATACCTTTAAATTTGCCATCCTTGCTGTTGACATTAGTTTTGCTTCATTAATAAACTTGACAATTATCTGAATAACCTGTATCCACTGATTGGTATTTCCTTGTCTTTTAATAGTAATTAATGTGGATGCATTCTTTTTCTTTATGTTATGTTAAACTATTTTCTTTAAATGATACAGCAGAATTAAATAGAGAAAAATCAATGTAATGTTTAGACTTTAGAGGTGTATCAACCTGCAGTCATATTGCACAAGCTCTGAGGATCTTTATATCATCATATGTTCTGGTTATGGACATGAAGAATGAGGGATAAATCAATCCACGTGGTTAATTAGTCTGTTGATCAGTGTAACTGTTGCATAAAGTTGTGACATTGTGAAAAAAAAAAAACAGGAGATACAATTAAAAGAAAGGTAGAGAGCTACTGACTGGTGCTGATTACCCAGCTAATGAGCTGCTTGATTGTAAATTAAGCAAAACAAACAAAAACACAAATTATCAAACTGACAAAAGATGTTAACTTCTTTGGAGCTCGGTTGCGCTGTAGCTGTGAAATCCCTAGCTATCTGACATTGGTAAATGGCTCAGCAGATCCTTTCAATGTCATTGAGGAATACTCGGATTTTGGTGTGTGAACAGCTTCATCCCTGTGTGTCCGATTGGTGCTTTGATGGTGATTCCGTCAGCGATGAAGAGTGAGGAAGAGCGGATGCTCTCCGCCTGCGAGACGGAGCGGACCTCATGCCGCAGCTGTGCCCCACCGCCTCTGGTACGCGGGGCTCAAAGTGTGGATAAAAGGTGAAGATTACACTTATTGACTTTAAAAATGCATGATGTTACAGAGAAATGAGCTGCACCAAACTCGGGGGGGAAAGAAAAGGTTCAAAGTCTGGTCTGCTTAACTTCCAACCTTAAATAATTGAAAACAGAGAGAGGAAAAGAGAAAAAGAGAGAAGTGTGCTGTATCATAATCAAAATATGTCCAAGAAAATACACTGCTTTCATACAAGCGATATTGCCATGGGGGGAGGATTCTAAGCAACCAAAAATTCCTCCTCTAAGCAGACAAGGGCTGTGTCACATGACTGGAACCTGTTGGTTTCATTTGTGGTTTAAGAGTGTGACTCATGGAGTCAGGGGTCAACTCCAAATGGAGTGCCCAGTGCCTGCAATGAGAAAATGAGTTTCTTAGGGTAAGACTGGACATTTATTTAAATCAAATGTCTAAGTATTTCAGAGAGAAAGGGTTAAAGTTTTTGGTGGGTATTTTGAGAAGGGGCCTGTTTGAAAAAGGGGTGAGATGAAGGAGAGCAGAGAGATGTTGATGCAGAGAGGGCAGGCGGTTGGTATGTGGGCCAGCAGGAGCCAGGAGGCACTGATTCAGGGTCAGTTAGAGTGAGGCCAGGCGTCTGTACAGTTTCACTCCCGAGAGAGCAGGGAAAGGGGTGAGTGAGTGTTTGTGTGTGTGTGTGTGCACGTGTGTGTGTGTGTGAGAGAGAGAGAGAGAGAGAGAGAGACTGTGTATCTGTGTGCAGGGGTGTACACATACGCATGTGTGTGCATGTGCATGCGCGTGTGTGTGTGTGTGTGTGTGTGTGTGTGTGTGTGTGTGTGTGTGTGTGAGTGTGTGTGTGTGTGTGTGTGTGTGTGTGTGTGTGTGTGTATGTATGTATATGTAAGTAGGGGAGATTCCTTTCTTGGCTCTTGGTTTAAGCCACAAGCTCAGCGCTGCTCATCCACGGTGCTCCCAACACGGTAAATACCTATTTACAACAGCATAACCCATTATAATGGCCATGAATCTGGCAATGAGTAAATCTCAAAGGGCTTTTGCTCAGAGCTTTGTGGTGACTCGTCCCTTATGCTTTATTGCAGGGATGAAAGTCAACGCGCACTGTAATATGACTGCTGTTTTTATATACCAATGAGTGACATAAAGCTCTTTTTTATCATCTCCATTATTTGCCCTTTATCTGTTTATAACAGGCTCTTTATTATTTCCCTCTGCGCAGGCTAACCATTATTTAAATTCAGAGGCCAAGTGAATAAACAGCGTATTTACTCAGCATCATTACCCTGTCATGTCTGCTGTTATGCTAATAAGGCGCTGACTGTTACTCCTTTTGTACCTGCTATTTATCTGGGCCCTCGCTGCCTATAATATCACTTTGTGTTTCAGTTCTGTAGATGCGTCTCCTTTGTCTGAATTTTCATTTCAGGACTGCCCACAGTCCCACTGAAGGCTCTCCGTCCAGCGTCATTTCACTGCTGTATTAGCACTAAAACCGCTAATGAGTGAGGCTTACGCCTCACTAATACCATTTTTAAGTGTAATATCAATTCATTTTCAAAATTTCCCACTCATTTCTCAATTCATTTCAAGAGCAGGGATTTTAATTTTAACTCCCTGAGAGTGAGAGCACGTTGGATTTTATTTCAGACGACTGCCTTGCGTGGAGGGAGGTAAAATGATTGGGGCGGTTTGGTAATGCGGTTGTCTTCTCCGATGCTTGAATAAGACCATCTGTTAAGCCTGCGGTGCGTGTAGCCGTGGAATGCACACCGGTAACAAATGCGCCCGGCTGGGGTAAGGTTAATGTTTCGAAACCAGATTTGGCCTTTGGAGATCAGTGGCTGCTGACGCTATATAAAAACAGACTCCCCGCGGCGTTGATTACTGCGTGGAGATTGTACAGAATCCTGCGTCTGCACTGTAGATAAGTATGAGAGGGGAAACGAGGATTTTAATAAGCAGGATGGTAAAGCCAGCTTCAGCTTCACTCAGCGGCCGCAGCTGAAGCTCGGAGCTTACGGCGGTCTGCATTCTGTGGCTCTGTTCCTCGTAGGCAAGCTAATCCCGGCTTCACGGCCAAAGTTTGCAGCTCTGGCGCGTGTAGGCCCTCAGCTAACCAATTTGCATACAGACCAATTTACAGTACAGCTACAGCAGCAAAAGAGCACCTTTAGTTGTAAAGACGTGCACTTTAGAAACAGTCCGGGTTAGCTAGCCAAATTGCTGACTCAAATACCATCTGTTTTAGCGGAGCCGTGAGATCTGCTACCTCCTCAGTTGAGTGGTTAGATTATTTTCAGGTATCAGGAGCCAAGAAAGGAGATTATTTCTGTTCAAATACAGATGTCAGTTTGGACATGCTCGGTGAAATCATATCAGCCGAGGATAATCAGAGGATCATGGGATTTACGTTTCCGCCACTTAGATTGTTGCAAGATGTTGTAAGACTTATCTCTGAATAAAACAATAAATAAATAAATAAGTAAGAGAGCTGCTAGAAGATGATCAGGAGAGAGGTTAAAATGGAAGTCAGGGGGCTGCAGAGAACTCAACTTGATTTGTGTACCATATCATTAGTACACAGAAGCCAGCATTCCTACACTCATATATCTGAATTAAATTATCTGTTTCAATTCTGGAAGGCAACGAGACACCCCATAACGGTAAATGTTTTTAGTATTTTTAACCTTTACACAGACGCAAAAGGTAGCCCATACATTGCCCTTTAAAAGCAATGATTTTCACAGCTGCCACAGTGACACTGTCCTCCCCCAAACGACTTTGAGAAATAAGACATCTCTTCTCAGAAACAAAAGTGTTGTAGAGAATAGGTTGTTAAGTGGAAAGTTTGAAATTCAGGAGGATGAATGAACCATTAATTCATTAGGTTTTGTAACTGCAAAAATGCAGAACACACAAAAGACAGCTTGTTATGCACAGGCCAAGTGATTTTTGCACATCTTCAGCTTTCTGTGGTTTTGATATACAGCTAATATTTGGTCTCGTTAACGGTCTCTGGAACGTTCTCTTGCCGTCTTTATCCAGGTGTTATCTGAGGCCACTGCTGCAAACCTGACAGCAGACACAGCATTTTCTTTGACATAACTAGACACTTGCTCAGTCTCTTTATCAGATTACTTTTGAGTGGGATGTCTGTGGACACCAAGGGCTGGAGGGGGTTTTCATGATACCTTAATCATACAATGGAACAGGTTAGTTTGTTCTCATTAAGCTGGATCTCCTCTGATGTTCCTCTTGTCGTTGAGCTGCCCGCTGCAAAAGGCCATTTTTAATGATGGTATCGCAGACATTAAGGCTGCAGTCGCTAAGAGAATGGTCTAGCTGCCTGGGTGTGTTCACGGTGCTGTGTGCTTTCTCCTGTTCCTCGTGTACCCCATTAACCCGGTCTGTCAGAACACAGCCAAAGTGGAGATGCAGCTGGATTTAACTGGACCAATCAGCATAGCCCCATGGCCTGCAGATGAAATGAATAAATAATATTTGAGATATTAATTGATGCAAAAAAAAAGACTTCTCAAGCCTGGTGGGAGGTTTTGCTTACATAGGTGAGCCCAGAGAAACACTGATTGCTTTTACTGACTGCTGCACCTTACCTGATGAGAACTACGTCTAAGCTGTTCCCGTAAAACGATGGGTCAAATGTCGCAACACCTTGACCTAACACTGCAGTGTCTGTGTACCTCACACTGTGAGCATGAATATGACACCAACATTCATAAAATACAGGAGAGCATAACCTGATTACAGCCTTTAACTGAGGTACTGAGCTACAGAGATGAAGGGAGACTGTTGTAGCAATTTCACGGGACCTTGTCTTTCATCAATCACAAATCGAATGTAAGAACACATAATGGTTCCTTATTGTTCTACTGGCCTCCTGTGACCTCATAGTAGTGTTTTTGTCTCTTTGTCCTCTGTGGTCTTTACAACTTTAGAAATGATTGAAGAAAGGCTGACATTTTAGCTTTGTTCCAGAGAAGGTCGCAATAGGCGAGTGGAGTAGGGGTACGGGACACATGAATGAAGGCTAGGATACATTGAGTGTATAAGCCTGGTTGAGTGACCAGTTCCTGCTTTTTGTGCTCATGGTGTAGACTGACAGCGTGACAGTTACGATACGTGGAAAAGGACCTGAAATGTTATGAATAGCTCTTTCAATCGTGTCCTTCACTGGAACAGAGCCAGCACAAGATGGTGGTCATAATATACTCACGACAGCACAGCTCAGCCATCTGGAGTTATTGGAGTCTTCAGCCAATGCCAAAGCAATAGAAAAGAAATAGCAAATAAATGGTCCAAATATGGAACAACAGGAGTAATTCCTGTAATGTTTTTTATGAACTACCAAACATTCTAAAGATCTCTAAAATGGAGTGTAATTGTAAATAAAATGCCTGTCTTCCTCCACAGAGCTGCATTTCTCCGTGCATTGTTCTTGCACAAAACAGAGCCCTGTGGTCACATAGCCTTTCTTTTGTCAACAAGATCATCTGTACAGAGCCACAAAAACTCACAGTTTGCATTTGTGAGAAAGCAGTATCCCACAGTGCATTGCAAGCAAGCCTGGTCAGTGGCACAGAGCGAGGCGGGTATATAAGCTTCAGTCACCCAGAATAGACTGGCTTGTTATACCTTTCTCTCCCAGTGTCAGGGTTCTTAAAAATGAAGGGATGTAATGTACTCCATGACACACCCACTGCTGTTATTTGGTAGTGCTGTTCGTGTGCATTCCAGCTCTTTTCCCGAGAGCTGTCAAATGGCTCCCGTAGCGTTTAATTCGTGGATCTGTCGTTAAAACTCACGGGCGGTAACAGGTCCCACATTGGTTGTTTTGGAAACTCGCAGCTGTTAATGCAGCATATTTCAGAGGCGTGCTACTTGTGTCTTTATTGTGGATTAGTCTGCAGAGCTTTGCCAGAGATTCTCAGTGATGTTCTTAATTATTGTTTTAACATGTGGTGAGGCCCACGTTAGGAAGAACGTGTTTGCGTCAGTGAAACAAGATTATGCAACAGAGGCAGCATTGTGGGCTGTATTGTACTTTTACTGTCCGAGTGAGTGTTAAAATTTCCAGGGTGAAGTTCAGTTATGATGTTTATACAGAGCTAATGTCATGGTTTGTCTCTATATGCACTTTTAACAGGATAAGGTCTCATATTTATCTCTTACCTTCATACTCTTTAACCCAAACACTGCACTCAGCAATGCTCTTGACAAGAAGTGGTCAAACCCCATTCTAGTTATGAAGGTATCGTCTCATGTTGCAGAGTTTGACAGGAACACATAATCCCTTTCACCGGTGTTACAGAAAGCATGACGCACGCTTATCTTAGACTGCTGCCCCACACCTGGAATCAATAACTGCACAATGATGTCCTGATTTTATTGGACGGCTCCAGGGTTCTGGAGTTATTGTTTAACATCCTGTCACAGCACACATAAGGAGGAAAACGGTGCCGGCTCCCAATTCTCTTACCTGTAAATAATGCCGAGGGGGGGCGCGGGGGGGGGGTGTCTGTCATTGGCACTTGTTTACATTCGCTAAACTGAACACAGAGGTTGGCTGTACTTGGGGCTGTATGATGTAATGGGTTTACTCAGCAGTCAGGCTGTACCTTTTGGGAGATGGACTTTGAGCTGAGATTGTATTGCTGTGAGGTCAGGTGCGGATGTGGGGCTGAAAGGGGGCCCCCTGGGGGGGTGGTGTGGGGGGGGTTGGGGGCTCACCATGAAGCCCCACATGTGTTTCACTCTGCTGGAAGCCTCACCATTGACCAGGCCTCGCTGTGAGTTATATTTCGGGCAGGGTGTGGTTTGCAGTGAGTCATGAGCACACCAAGCTGAAACCAGACATGTTCATTAACAAGCCTGGTCTCGCACACACACACAGCCCTGTACCACAGCATGTCCTTTCAAAGCCAGCGTTTCACTTGCTACGGCAGCGTAGCATAGTGGTGAAGTAGCAGGACTCGTAACCGAAAGGTTGCCAGTTCAATTCCCCACTGGGGCACTGCTGCTGTACCATTTGGCAAGGTACTTGCCCCACAGTTGCCTCAGTAACATTGTAAAAAATCATAACCGATGTAAGTCGCTCTGGATAAGAGCATCTGCTAAATGGCAATAAGGTAATGTAATGATACAAAGCCAAACTCCCAGGCCTTTCTGCATGCCCCTGATAGGACCCCATTTCAGCTGCTGCCAGGTCTCTGAACGTTCACACGCCTCACCCCTGGCTGTCTCAATTAGGGTAGCGGGTAACATCCTAAAGGTGTGAATTTCGAATATAGGTCCTGAAGGAGGTCGTTTCATGAGGTGTTGAAGTATTTCTCATTACATCAAGGATTTTGCATGCATTGTTCACTGTATGGAGGACAAACACACCGTAGAGGAGCCCTGCTTCACAGATGAATATACAGCATCAATAAAATCAGCTGTACTCTGCCATTAAAGTCTCCTGTGCTGCACTGCACTTATCCTGTTATTTGTTCTCGTTAAGAAACGGGAAGGCTTGTAATTTATTCAGTCTCATTGAATCCGGTAATGTACACTATTAAGCACCGGCATACAGAAACAAACCTTTGATTAAATGCATTTGAATCACAAAGAAACAGCATGCTTTTTACTCTCTCCTTTGTTAATAAGACTCTCATTATAATGCCTAGGCATACTGATTCTATTGGCTTTTGTCTGAAGAGGCCTTCAATGCAGCATATGCATTCTGAGCTCTCTATTGTGGCAAACTTCAGGTTCAAATCAAGTCAATCTGAGGAGTAGAGGAATATTTTTTGTGTGTGTTCTGTGCTCCGCATGCCTGTTTGACTGGAACTTGTTTGTTCATATTGCTCATTTTATATGAGGCATTAAATGCCCTATAGCAGGTGTTGAATTTAATCGCTGCAGAACTTTGCCCATAAAAGCTGAGAAATGCGTTGAAGCAAGCCTTGCATTTGCCCCATTTTTACGTTACATTTTGCATTCGTTTCTGAAGTCTGCATAACTGGTGATGGCATGTAATAAATCTATGTATTGCACTATTAAACCTCCATTGATTGCACTAATCTTAGGGTGAAGGGCCACGCCATTTACAGTGAGCATTCCCCGGACAGTGTCCCCACACACCCAGGTCTAGGTCATTCTAGGTGTATGCATAAACTGTTACCTCCATTATCACACAAATATATTTCATTATTGCAGGAAAAGCTTGTTTCCAACAGTGTTGCCCTGTGCCCTAAGGATTGTTTTACATGAGTCTGACTCAAGATCAGATATGAGATTAGAATTGCCTCTGTGGTACATTTTTGCACTTATTGTATGAGTATCAATAGTAATTAATTACTCTGTTTATGTATAATGTGAATTTGAAAATTTGAAGAATTCTGATGTTATATGTGGCCTGAATGTTTTTGCTCGATGTGTTCATTACTAATGACTGACTGTCGCACTGTGAGATTGGATTATTTTGGCAATTGCATTACAGCCACATCATCTTGTTAGTTACAAGGGCGGTTTGAAGAAGGCGATGAGGTGATTTCAGCTGTCCGGTGTCAGGCTTTGTGTGAATCTATGAAAATAAAAACACAGGATGTGTTGTGTTTTTAAAAAGAGCCGCGCCCCGCTGCTGTCAGCACGCAGGAGGCTGGGTTCGGTCAGCATGCTGTTGCTTGCTGTCTCCCTGTAGTGCTTTACCAGATGCTGTACCGCTGTGTTGTCGCTGTATCACTGCAAGGCCGTGATGCCTGACAGGAAGTGTTAAGCACCTCAAGCTCCTCTGCTTAGCAACCGCAAGAGACACATGACCACTTCAGTGTCTCTTACGAAAACAAACCAGCACTGGCAGGTTTATTTTATCTGCAAAACAAAATGTAAGATAACAAGCGCTAATAAGCATAAAGTAAAATAATACAGGCAGGGATTGCGGTGGAAAGGACATCCTGAGGTTATGATTACCATGGCCCTCACTGCTCTGGAGCTACAGACGAGGATCATGGGAGCCCAGTGGTGATGGACTGCACTGAAACTACAAGTACAGTAAACTAAGAAACACAAGTCGAGGTGGGATTTGAGTTGCGAGTTCAGTAAATGAAGAGATATAATTGAACGTGTGCTTTGTCCTCAGAGTTATTGTGCTGGTTTTGTTACTGCATTAAGGGTGATTTTATTTTTAGTTCAATGCAAGAGCTGGGTCAGGTCTGAATAGAGCATGCATTGATTAAATTATGAAAATTATGAACAGATTGGTAAATGGACCTGCCTAATTGAGAGGAAGGGAGAAAACAGTATCCCTTCTGTGCCTTGTATGAAATGAGGAGAAATGAAGTGTAATGACAGTGTTCCAGTGTGCAGCTTGTGCACATCTCATCCTCGTTAAAGCCCTCCTGGAGCAGTGGAAAAAGTGACCGTGTGACGATGAGAGCAGGTCGGCGTTAAGCTTCCAGTTTTGGATACGGTGCATAAACAGCCCTCTGTCCACGGAATCGGACAAAGGGGGCCGAGGCCTTCATTCATTTCCTGCAGCTTAAAGCCGATCCGCCGAGGCCCGTGGCGACCTCCGCCCTCTGCCGCGAGACCGATGCGTCATGTTCGTGCCTGCCAGGGAGCGAGGATTCGGAGAGCGAGCGCTACGAGGTCCCTGCGTTAGGACGCTCAGACCGGAGAGGGACGTCTCTCTGACACCCCCGCCCCCCCTTCACCCTCAGGCGATGACATGCCAAAATGCTGCCAAAAAACACACCATTAAACAAGCAACTTTCAGAACCAGGGGTGTGAGACCTTCTTTTCCTCTCCAGAAACGTACACTGATTCCTGAGTAATGCTTCCATCATCGTGCCGTTAAAAAAGCCCATCTCAAAAACAAAGATCACTGCACTGCTCAGGCATGAAATACTTTAAATTAAAGAGCCGTGTTTAGCCATGCCAGGAAGAGCATGTATATCTTTATAAGTATCTCACTGTTTGCATAATAGCTTATACATTCATTTTTTGTTCATTTTCCAATGTGGGCACAGAGTCTGGGAAAAGAACGCCCCATGCATATCGGATCAGCCTGTCTACAATTTCTGCACAGTGTATTATTTGACAATCTAAAAATTGTAATTTGCATGAAATTGCTTAATTAAAATGCAGTCACTCGGGGTATTAATTTCTTTGTCTGACAGATGATTGTGCTAAAGGCGGTCTGGGGGACATAAAGCCCTGTGTGATGGAGCTGCCGGGAAAGTGAGGTAAAATTCCTCCTTGGTGACATGATGAAAGGATGATGTCCACGTGGTTCATTTAAGTTCGGGTGGTAATTGAAGGCCGTCGAGTTGCTTAGAAACAGGGGAAGGACTTTGACTGAAAGCCAGAGGACGGCTATGATTGACAGCTGGTTGATCTTTATTTACTAGTTGTTTTTACCTGCGAGCTGTGAGGACGAATGGTCAGAAATGAAATGATAACTGGATATTGTAGTAATTTTATCAAGTGCACGACTGCGCTTCCAAACCTCTTCCTGAAAGACTAGAACCCAGCCTTTCTCCTCCAAGAATCAACAAAAGCTTCCCATTAGATTGGACAGATAAATTTCCCAATCAGGCTCTCAATCTGGTTGTGTAATAATCCCTCAGCTTCATTGATTAAATAATTCCCTTGTTAAAGAGAACTGGTTCTCAATTGACCATAGCTGGTAAAATTAAAGCAAAATTACAACATAAAAGAACATAAGTACAGACTGGCAATTAGTGTGGTAAGTGTAGTGTCTATCTGAAAAGCAGTGCCAAAGTTTCAGCAGCGGCAGCAGCAGTCATTTTTAGTTTTATTGTACTTTCTACAGCGCTATGAATAGGAGGGGAACCTGAGGCCTACGGCAGATTGGCTGGCCCATTTGGAAAGATGTGTGGAGTGCTCTGACTGCCGTAGAGGAAGGTAAAGGTGAAAGGAGCTGATGGTTGAGGTGCGACTCCGGCAGAAAGTCTTGGCGGAGCGTGAAACGGCGGGATTAGACTTTTTTTCCCTTCATTTAGTTTGCTCAGTGCCTCCGCCTCTTGCATTCTGTACCCTTTTGTCTTAAATATCAAAGGCGCCCCAGACATGTTAACATTTTAATAATTCTGAAAGCAGTGGGGGTGTTTTGGGCGGGGGGGGGGGGGGGGGGGGGGGGGGTGCAGGAAGGTAGCGGGGCGGCGCGTTTCAGCATGAAAGAGCGCTTCCTCACTCCGCTGCCTGGCGCTGTGGCGGAGGGACCCTCAGATAAAAAAGCATGCGGAGTCGAGGCCTAATTAAAACCCTTAACGGCTGAGAGGGGAGGGGCCGGCGCGCGCTGGAGAGGCCGGGGTTCACAGGGAGCCGTCAGTGAGGCGGAGTGCTGCGGAGTGCGCTTTCCTCCCCCTCAGCGGTCCCCCCTCGTCACTCTGCCACCCTCTCTCACAGGGGACTTAATTGGTCCTTTGATGTCTCTGAAAAGGTGCTGTGTGACACGCTCTGTCTTCCTGCAGTTTGTGCTGTTTGGTTTTTTTTTTGGTTATTCTCTTTTCTTGACGTCGTTACCCTCCCCTCCCCTTCACGTTGTGCCTCTGTTGTCTCCTATTAGCGCTCCTCTTTGGGTTGCGGTGTTTCCCGCGAATTTTCGTTGCCTAAATTTGTTTGCCGAATGAGGAAAAGAATCGAAAAAAAAACGCACGTGTCACTGACTGGATGGAAGGATGAGGGTGCTGTTTAGCGCCGCGGTAACGATGACGGACACGGCCAGCTCATTAACGGAGACCGAGCGCTCATTACAGTCAACAAACAAGTCCAGCTGTCTGTGGAGAAAGTGCTAGGGGCTCCTTTTTGTTTTGTCTGAGGAGCGGAGAAACTGAACCGTGTGGTTGCACCGTTTTCAAACCCTCTCTGTGCTCGAACCCTTCTCTCACTTTAAAGTCACCAGGCAGGGCCAAAGACAGAACAGCATGCGCCCTGGCCACGGCTCAGGTCAAGTTCAGGGTCACTGGATCTGAAGGACCTGGCAGGGATTCCCCTGTTCTAGCTCTAGTGCTCATATCTGCATTCATTTAAAAGCCTGTATATTTATAATGTGAGAAGGGTACGTTTCAGTGCTGTTTTTTAATAATACTGCATAATATTGCACTTTCAGATCTCTATTTATACAGCAGTGCAGGTCTGCAAACAGAAATGATATGGAGTGCTATGCTATTAAGGATATTTGAAAAATGTTGGGTGTCACCTCCAGGTCCATCACGAGATGACCTCCTTAATCATCTAGCTTGTGGCACACTCTGACTGAGGCTGGAAAATAGAATAGAAACACAGATGTATTTACAAGATATTTTAAAAATCACTCGCTGACCCTCACCTCCATTCCAACAAAAGTGCCAAGTCATCAGAGGAAAAGGTGCTATTCAATCAATTCAATTCGTACATTGCAAGGTTAGCTGTTTTTACTGCAAAGTTTCACTGAGTGTTATTTTATATACAGTAAATACATTACTGCACTTTCCAATCTTGTCGTTTTGGATCTGACCTTTTTGGATCTTGACCATTGATATGAAGACTTTCAATGGTAGCAGATGCTCCTGCCAGTTAAAGATTGACTCAACAAGTAGGAGGTGAGAGGCCTCATGGTAGAAATGGGTAAGTTATGAAGGTGGAAAACATGGAAAATATCAGTGAAAGACACTCTATTTGCCATTAAATTTATATTCATATTTGGCCACAAGATTTACATGGAAGTATATATTAAATGTACGTATATTAAAGAAAATCACATGAACTATAAATAAGTTGTGACCCATCTTAGCTGTAGGTGAGCTATACCCTGTAAGTGAGGTGATCTGGGGGTGCTTTTACAGGAAATTCACCCAGGCTGACAGTACGATATGTTTAGCATTCCCAGGCACACTAGGAGGTTAAAAAGATTCAGTTACTGGTAGATGATACTTACTAATTGCAAATTTCTCTTTAATTTGGAAAAACATTTGCAGGCATGTTCTGGGCATTAATATTTTAATGTAACTTCTTGTTTTGGGGACTTTCACCATGTGGTGTTCACAGCAGTGGGCATGTTATTTTCAGTGTGCCTATTGCACAGATATGTACATCGCTGTGCCTTTTTTCTATGCTTTCCCGGCTCTAGCGGGTTTATCTAACAGCACTGTTCCCAGCTAATGGCAGAGCTCTTTGAAGGCTTGCGGGTCCACAGCAGTGAGGAGCGTGTTTTAATTGTTATAAAGATGCGTGTCTTGCTTTTTCACCCCGATTCGTCGCCGCATTGTTCAGCTCCTTCACAGAGACAAAACGGATAGGGCTTTTTTTTCTCAGGTCCTTTAATGAAACGTTTCCTGAGATCTCCGCTCTCGCTGGCCGAGTCTGAATACTCAGCAATTTCCCTACACTTTCTGCTATTTAAAAATGGAGTGATAACAGCTGTCGCTAAGTTAAGAGATCAGAAGAATTGGTTCTCCAAAGGAAATCGCTCGGGTCTATCACAGGCTCCTGTGAACCCTGATTTGGAACAATTATATAATAAAATGCATGCAAGACACATTTGTTACTCCTTTTTGTATCTTTAAAGCAAAATGCGGCAGTGTGATGTGATAGATTTTACAGATTTGGGTGCAGCAGACATCTAGACGATCCAACAGTTTCTTTTTCTTTTGCTGAAATTGCAAATCTGGAAAAAAATAGTTTTTACATCATGCTGAAGTTGTGAACTGTATAAACGGCATTAGGGGTAAGAATATTATTATTACTTTATTGTTAACATGGCAATATAGTTGGTTGGTAATGCCCTTTCATAAATAATCACTTTTGCATCACCTGCATCACCTTTATGCTACACATTGCACAGTGTCATCAGGTAGGAGAATACTGTAGTTTTCCTCTGCCTGATGGCAGAAGCTTAAAGAGCTTGTTCAGGACATGGATGGGGAATCTGCCGGTAAAAACGTTTGCTGCTGGAGGAGGGGTTGGCGAGCTGGCAGTGGGCAGCCTTCCCATGAAGAGAGATCAGTGTGCCAGTGCAGTAAAGGGGACACTGTGCTGTAAGTGAGGTTTACCCTTGGCTAAGGTACATGACCCACAATTGTCTGCAAATACCCAGCTGTATAAATTATAAAATCGTAATCTACTGTAAGGAAGTTATTCTGGATAAGATTCTGGACAATACTGTAATGTAATAATTTATCATTTAAAGATGACTTAATTACAATACTGTAATGTAAGTCATCTTTCAGAGATGTTCAGAGAACCGGGAACCTGACTCACTGTGGTCTTCCACAGATTCCATAGCACTCGCCACAAAGGGAAGACAGCTCCCAAATTTCTGGCCAAATTTGAAGTTTCCAGCATTATGAGGGGGATGTGACAGGTATAATTAACTATTAATCTGGATAAATATTTGTGGATATTTTCCTGATGTGTAATATCCTTCTTAAATCGAGCTACGCATCCAACACAGCATTATAAAACCATAATTATTATTATTCAGTAATAGTGAGCTTGTCATAAAATTAAAAAATGTGAAGGAGGAAATTAATGAAAAGTCATTCTTCATTATTCAGGAGAATAGCAGGGATGTGTTAAGGGCCATTTAAAAAGTGAAAATATGTCAAGTATATGGATATATACATAAACATGGCCATAAAGCTTACTGAAGAAGCGGCATATTCTTGGAATGTATTTGAATTTAAATATTTATATCATTATAGTACTGAGGAATATATAACTATGATATTTTATTGAGTAGGTTTTAAAAATGCATGCCGTCCCTGCTCCTTAATAAAATCCTGCTTCACTGAGAGGGGAGAGTGAAGGCTTTCACTGTGGGCTGCTGAGACCGCGGAGTCTGGGAGTGAAGGCTTTCACTGTGGGCTGCTGAGACCGCGGAGTCTGGGAGTGAAGGCTTTCACTGTGGGCTGCTGAGACCGCGAAGTCTGGCTGCTCCGTCACGGTGCAGACACACACACAAACACACACACACACACACACACACACACACACACACACACACACACTCCACACACACAGTCCAGTCGTCACCATTGCTGCCCGCACATTGGACTCCTCTGAGCTCTGAGTTAAAAATGGCAGGCAGATGAAGGAGAATGAGTGAAGTTTTAATGTTCACCACAATGTTATGAACACTATACAGTGCTACATATCACAGAAGCACGCGGGGAATGTATATCACCTATTGCTCTTAATGTAATTTACAAACTTATGTTCCACAGAAACTTTTTCTTATTTTTATAATAAGACAGTGCTCATTTATGAATTCAGAACACTATATATTGTCGGTATATTCAGTTGATTGGAATTCATAAGTAAACATATTATGTCCTGCAGCTTGTTATCATTTCCATGTTATTTAAAATGTCATCCCTTGCAATGTTGAAACAATATGAAATGGCAGCCATGATTATTAGACTTTTGTTTGAACCTCAGAATGTACAATATTAATAGCCAGTCTAAAAGACAAGGGGGGGGGGGTGGCATTCTGGCCCTTACTGGAGATCTCACTAATTACGCAGCGTCGATCTGCGGGTAGAGGGAGGCAGCTTCAAAGAAAACGGTGCACACACCCAGACCAAACAGGTTCCATTCCGCCATCCTCGCTCTGGCTGCTAATTATCTTTTGTTTGCCCTTGATAATCCGCGGCCTGGTGCTCCCATAATGAAGGCCCTGAATCACCGCTAAAGTGTAAAAACAATTGCATCGTCATTACCTCATCACCAGCGTGTTATAAATAATGAATGAAAGGCGCATTAAGCGGAGGGGCAGAGTTTATAAAATGGCTTGTATGAATGGATTAAATTACCACCATTATTACTTCTCTTTTGATGTAGTGCGTCGGAGTAATTACAAAATTTGAAAAAAAAGGAAAGAAAAAAATTGTCTTCCTTGGAGATGTTATAAAATCAAATTTATGTCAGAGGAAAATTGTGTCTCACGTTGATGGTGGTTAATGTATTATTTTAAATAACATTTTCAAAAACATTCTTTTCACCTTCTAAGGGAGATCGTTAGGCCTGGGATAAAGCATTAATTTTACACATGGTGAAGCTCACAGCTTAAAGCTTTTGTGTGCGTGTATGCGTGTGTGTTGTATGCATAAAATCCAGTATGTTGCTGCATCATAGCCTACACATGTGAAGTTCCCTTTTTTAAATACTGTGTACGTGTACGTAGCACTTTGATGCTCTTGTGTATAATCTTCATAACTGTACTAAACGAAAAATCAATACGTGGATTTTGGCTCTGCCTGTTTTCGAAAATATGTAAAGAAATCAGGGCTCAGTTATGATAAATATGATGAACACTAACTCATGTCATGGCTGTTATTGGGTCTAAGAATGGACGGTCTGGCCTGACCTTTGGTGTCACGGCCAATGGGGCTTCAATTTACGCTGGGTATGGGGGTTCACGTGTGGGGGAGGGCTAAACGACCTGTGAAAATCATTTGTTCCGGGAAGTTTTCAAACAGTCAGAGTTAGGTTATTACATTTCACCACAATCGTGGTGGTGTAATGTGCTCTTTGCCACGACGGGCCTGGGATTTTGCAGATGGAAATGAAGAGGGGAAAATTGCTGCTAACTACTCAATTACGACGTTTGATGGTTACGGTGACCTCGGCTGGGTGGCATGGCAACACCGAGCCAATCAGATGTCATCGATGGCATTAAATTAGATTGAGAGATGAAGACAATTGCGGCACTCATTTTGAGTCAAAGATTTGAATCACCTTGGATGCATTTATTTCATTTGGAACAATTAAGCGCAGAAATAAGATTTTATGGGAAATTTTAGTGGCAACGCATATAAGTAATTCATGGGGAAAATGTCCTACGAAGGTGACACCACAGTAAAGGATCATAATTCCATGAGAGTGAATTATTATCGAAATATCATCTCTTACTAACGGCAGAAGAGATTTAATTGTAAGCTCGTCACTGTAGTCAAGATCTATTTGATCACCATAAAAGAAATGTGCTAGTTAAAAAAGAACTCAGGCTAAAGCCACACACACAGTATTTCTACATAACATACTTCAGTCTGTGAGCATATGAATTGCAGCCCTTATTTTTAATGTGCATTTAAAATGCGCATTTGTTTGTTCGGTTTTGAAAGCTGATTACATTATTGCTGCCTCAGTGCCCGCCTGGCGCTTTGCAGTGAAGTGTGTACATACTGTAGATTGTGTAACTGGAATTCTCTGCAGATGAAATAACAATTACTGTGTGTGTTCGGACTGGGAGTGAAATTAATCACTGAATTGCTGATACTGAATGTGTTTATTGGCTCTGAATAATCTCTATAACAGATGCTAAGGAGCCGCAGAGATACGGTCTCTCTGATTCACTTATATTACTCAGCCTTTTTGGGTTTATTTGGTTTAATCTCCACCAAAATCTCAAGAAAAATTTTAGCGTGCACGGCAGCGCCTGTTATGCGCAAATATCAGAGAGCTGCACATGTGAGATAATAATGGAAGTATTTTTGCTTTGTAATGTAGCAGGAACTGTAGCAGGGTCTCTGAATTGTCATTCCTCTTGTTGAGGTGCATGTATTTGCTCTGCGATTACAAAGAGAAGACTTGTGAACACCACTGGAGCATAACACTCTTAGCCTGCAAAAAAGAAAGAGGCCGGATCAATCCTCATGAATCTCATGCTTATTGCAGAATCAATCGCGGCACTCCAAGGGGAAACGCTACACTAATTGTTTTAGGAATAATCTTTTTCTTTTTTTTGGCCTGAGGGTTTTGCGATGATTAGCAGGAATAAAGCTCTGAGCGTAAAGACTGCAGCGCTTGGGACCAAACTGTCCTCCATGGGACCTTCAGGACCCTGAGAGGGGCAGACGTTCTCGCACAAAACCCCTTTGTCCATTTCACTTTTTTCCCGAACCCCTACATCTCGCCAATAATAACACTTTCCTCAGCAGCCTGACTGCGGGGTGCACAGTATAATGCAGAGAGGAAACCCAAGCCTGCGTTTCACCCCAACACTATGGTTACACTGCTTGAATATACATTTCACCTTGGTTTTTTATTATTTACTTATGAGGAAATCCATTTAAGATTTTGTTATATAGACCGAGAAGCAAAGCATGTGGGGACTGTGGGTTGTCGTTGTCTTTTCAGCACCGATCACTTTAGTCACTGAGGTGCAGTGGGAAAACAAAAAGACAGGTGGCGAGTTTGAAACTGGAAGTCGTGTTTAATCAAGGTTCTTATTAAATTGAAAACCGCAAACCCAGAACAAATTTATGATTTACCTTCTAAAACATTTACCAGCCAGTAGTGGTAGCAGGTTTGTAATTAGTGTTCAACACCAAACTGCTCGAAAGCTCATAAATTTAACAAAATTGCCTGATGTTGTAACATTATGCTATGTGGCAGATTGTGCTTGCTTTTTATGAAAGGGGATAAAGGTAATTAGCACCTTTTTGCCTCTTAAAAAAACAAAACCAAATCATGAGTGAGAGTTCTGTTGTATTAAGAAGGCCGTAATACATTGCCAGGAATATGCAGGGCCACTGTGTTTACGGCAGCCAGCACAGACCCATAGCCTGCACTCATATACACTTTAACTTACTGTGCAGTAGCTGTTAACTTATTGTACAGTGTCTGTTCATATTTACCTCATTCACTATATCCTTACTCCATGCTGTGTATGTGTCCTGCACTACTGCTATTTTTTGTTGTAGTACTACTGTTGGATGGTATTTGTCGTTGTCACCTTGAGAGACATTGGACTACAAGGCACTACAAGAGACATTGGAACCCGGAGTCACATTCCCTGTATGTGTAAAAGCATACCTGGCCAATAGATTCTGATTCTGATTCTGATTCTGGGTTTGATTCTGGGCTCCTGTGCCCGTCAACACAGGGCACGGTACTTCCAGAGAGTAACCGCTCAGTGTTCTTCAGTTGCTGTACAGGTGAGACCCTCCCTTTTGGGATCAATTACTGCATGTGGCTTTCGACTCTTCCTGAAAACACGAGCCGATTAAAACTCCGGCCTTTTCCCAAGATTCCTTTGTATGGAGAGCGCTTCCTCGTGGAGGCTATTTATTAGCGTCTCTCGCTGTAAAGGTCAGCCGCTGTCTTACACGCCCGCCTCACCCGCAGAAGGTCAGAGGGGAGACGGATCCCTATTGTTCTGTACCGCCGCCTCTTAACAACTTCACGAAAAACAGAGAGCAACTTTGGAGCTTGATTTCGAAAGCCTGGATTAAATGCGAAGATCCCAGCAAAGAGCGTAGGACAGCTGGGGCAGATAGAGTAATCCCTTTAAAGGATGCCAGGCTATGTGCTGTTGACACTGGATGTCCGGGGAGCAGGGTTAAGCTGAATCAGATGGAGGTGGACACAGCTACATATTCCTCACAACGCTGAACGTGCTGCTGAAAGTAGGAGTATCCTCAGGGTCTGGTAGGTATCTCTTTGCAGATCGGAGCTGAACTCGTTATACACAAACAGATCTTGGAGGCCAGAACCTGCTATGGAGTTTTGTTTGTCTCATTGAAACTGCTAAAGGAGGTTTAAATAGAACAGCTGAGCCACCCGGATGTGAAAATCAGGGGTACCATGGTAGCTTCATGGTGGGCTATGAGGAGTCCCATCCAAGTTGGTTGAACTTTTCACGGCTCCTGCGTCGAGTGACAGTGGATGTAAGAGGAGAGAGCCAGCTGCCTTCAGGCCCTGAAACGGGGATATTAATGAAGCTTTGCCTCCGGTTACAAGCCAGGCCCGTTCTTCACTCAGGTGATCTACTCAAGCCTCGTCTGCTGCTAAACTTTGTGTAAACTTACCATCTTTGAGAACTCAGTGCACCCATTTCCCACGATCCCCCGCTGGGGTGGAGGAACACATGAAAGGGGGCAGGGTCGAAGCAGGTGCTGTGAGATCACGTCACCTGACACAGGAACTCGTGTCAGCGTTGCTGCGGTAACCTCTTCCTCTCTCTGTGTGGCTGTGACAGCACCTGGAGCTTCTGTCTCCTTTGTCCCAGCTTGCACAACTTAATAGCTGTAAGAACCACTAACTATGCAATGTGCGTAAGATCTTAAGCATGCGCGTAATCAGGCTATTGAGTTTGATGGGTACAAAAGCAATTACAAAACGGGAGGTCAGGTGGGCAGCATCAGGGCTGCCGTGCTGGTTTTTCAGCGCAGGGGATGACATGGACAGGCGGATCCTGTTTAAAACTAAAGGCACAGATGTTTGTAAGATCCAAAGACTACAGAATTCACAACCAATCTGTGGAAGCTAGCCGACGCAGAACGTAATCCAATTTTCTCTTCGGCGGGAAACAGAGAGAAGCGGCATAGATTGTGTGACACACTTTAATGTAGTTCTGAATATTTCATTAAAAATCCTCTTTATCTTCAGCTCTTTAATCACCGGCTACAGCTGATGTAGATGCTTTTTTTTTGCTGCTAATGATGTCTTTGCTAATGTTGTGAAGCTGAAAGGAAAGGAAACTGTTTGAACTCCTAACTGTTTCACAATGTTGATTCTGCACTCAGAGGAACGGAGGACCCCTGAGTTGTGCTTAACCAACACTCTAGAGATGATGTGCTACGTGTTTGCAGAACTACGGCATTGGAGAAAAAAAACGCGATAAGAATTGCCCTAAAACGCAAAAGAGAGTAATGAGCCTTCCCAGAGACACACGTCGCCAATTTGAGCAAAATGACAGATCAGATGGCAGGCAGCTGACAATTTTTCTGCTGTTTCTTTTCTCTCTCTCTCTCTCTTTCTCTCTCTCCCTCTCTCTTTCTCTCTCTCTCTCTTGTTCTTTGTTTTGGGGTAGGACACGAGAGCCGCGTATATCACAGGCGAAGAGGGTGAAAAATTGCCGCCTCGAATCATTTAAGCTGAGACGCAACTTCCTCCCGCTGAGATAATTTCGCGTTCACTTCAGGCGCTCCCCGCTCGGAGCGCGGGTCTCCGCTGCGACAGAGACAGGAACGCGGAGAGAACACCAGAGCGTTCGGGACAGGGATCAGCAGAGACTCCAGGCAGTCGGGCAGATCTGACTTTGATTAATTGTCGAGCCGTGTTCCTGTCGTCTCCGCACGGCGTCTGACGGAGAGGTAGAGCGGGCGGCGGACGCAGAAACCTGGCTGCGTCAGGCATCAGCATCTTTCTGACACCCTCTGCGGAGTCTGCAGGATAGTCGCCCGGGACGACCGGACCGCTCGAGCACCCTGTTAATTTATTCACATCCGGCACACTCACTCACAGAAGGCAGTGTTTCGTCTGGATTAATAGCGCCATGCATTGCGGCTAAATGAGTTTCGTTAACCTTTGCAGAAAACAAACTTTTGACCTGCAGAATGCCTCCCGCTGTTATGTGGCCTTTTTTCATCTGTAAATTCTATCCTGACTTCAGTCTGTGCAATAGGGTTAAGTCTAACCTGTATCCCGTTATCTTCTGCAGATTAATATCTGTGCTTTGGACAGCTGTGACAGAAGAGTATCAATGGGAATATACAGAGGAAGAAAGATAAATGGCACGTCCATAGCGCACTAATTAATATGAACAAGTTGAGTAGTCACAGTTTCCACTTGTGAGATGCATTTGTGCTGCTGTTGAAAGCCATTTTGGCATGCATGCAGCCCTTTTCTTTGATTTGTTTACACCTGTGCTATAGATTATTCTCATTAAGACAGTGATGTTTTCTGCAGGTTTTGTGATGGTTTCCAGTTACTTCAACCACACAGCTGAAAGATTATACAGAGCATTCTCATGCACTGTGCTGAAACAACCCAGAGGTGAAATGCTCATTAATCATAGAGATCCCCGTCATATTGATTTGCTGTTTCAAGCCCTGTCTGCTGAGTTTTTCTTTGAATGAGATGTAACAGTGTCACACCAGGACACACACACTTCCTCTGCTTGTACAGTACCCGTGTCCTGATAATGAATGAGTGTTATATTACTGCCAGTGCTGTGAAACCACTTACTGTGAACTTTATTTTAAAATATCCTTTATACTGATGTTATCTTAAGATATTTTGCCCAAAGCTACGTTTGGCATTCAGTCTGACCAAACAGCAGAGACTTTATACGGGTTTGTTTTCAAGGATACTCTTAAAAACTGCAATCCTGTGCTACACCTGAACATTTCTGTTTTCGGATCGATTTGGTGTCTTTGCAGGCTGTGACCTGTGGTTTCCAAGAAACAGCACACCAATGACTGATCACTGCTGGTCACTGAATACAGTATAGTTAAGAGTGGGGGGACAAAGGAAAGGTTAATATTATTCCAACAGACCTAAAACTTAGAATGCACGATCTTTAGGATATGATGTGTTATAGGATCCTTACACCTCTGTTATTACCATGTAAATACACAATTATTGCATAACTGGCATTCATTTTACTTAAATGCTCCACTTATAAAGGTGCAAAGTTCGACTAACACTGGGGTGTTTTGGGTGTAACAAATTGACAGAAAGATTGTGAAGATGCACTAAGAGCATAATGCGTCAGGTTAGAAAAGTTGCGTTGTTAGGTCTGAAGTGTTTTTCCACACTGATGAACGTTCAAGATTCCTCAGCGACACACTGATGTGTGGCCATTTCTAGCTCCACTCATGGGCTGTCTTTTCACATTGTGTTCAACAACTCACAATTAGGCAGCATGTGACTTTGGTAGAAACCAATGTCTTAACCACATTAAACACAATTAAGCATGGCTGCCACTGGGCTTTACTGAAAACATAATTAACCTGATTGGGTAAAGGCTCCGTATCACACAGGGTCCCCGCAGTGCCCAGCCTCGGCCTGTCATCTGCCCTCAGAAGCACAACTGTGCATTGTGGGATTTTCCTGCCAGATAAAGGTCTCCTCTCTGTAAATGAAGCAGCATTGTGCTGTGATGTTCCTTTAGCCCCATTGGCAGACTACCTCATTGGGAGTTTTGGATTGCTGCCCAGTTTTTTTTTTTCTCAGCTAATTGTCATACTGATGTATTGTTTCGCTGATGATATCATCCTTCACATTTCAAGACAAAAGGCTTTACATGCAATTAGTAAGTCACGGCTCTTACAGCTGTCTGCCCTGTGCGTTGAAGATTGTTTCTCAACCGTTTACAAACTAGGAGGATTAAAATTATCAGCAGCCAAAACATCTGAAATTGTATCCCATATTCAGAGTAGGTGATCTTGCCGCATTGTATTTGATACATAGGAGAGGATTCAGAAGCATGTAATCATCTGGGAAAATTAGAAAAGAACACCACCTGCAGCTCATTTTATGAAGTTACTGCACTGTGCTATTTTGGTAACCTTTACATTACCTACCAGTGACGAATCAAAATGCGTCCTGTGACACTCAACCCATCCTTATCTCTGGAAATATTTTCCTGGCTCCTCTCCACTCTAGAAAAATAAGAGGCATTTTTACCGTCACCCTAGCACATTCTGCTTGCTCCCTAGTGTGCAATGGCAGGATCGATACTAAGACATTTCTTAAAACCCTGGAAGACACAAAAATACTGGGGCTTGCTGTTGTTCTAGCTCGGGCTGTAACAATTACAAAAAGGTGTCTGACAGGATTTGGTTATTTGGAGGGAGAATCTGGGAGAACTGTGCGGGTATGTGGGAGACCATGAGGACCAGCCCGCAGTATGCTGGCATCCATTGCGCCACAAACCTCCGTCAGATGAAGTTCGTTTCTGCACATCGTTTCTGCGCAGGTGTAAAAAATCGAAAAGGATTCGCCGCATGCGCTCTGTCGATGTTTTCACCTACCGCACGTTTCACCACACCTCGGAGTCCCTTATTCTTCCCGCTGCGTCACATCCGCCCTCCCCTGTCTTTCCGTCGGTCGGAACAGGCCACGTTAAGGAAGTGAGGAGTTACAGGAAGCTCTGGGGAAGAGCGCACTTCAGAGGCCTGTCAGGATGCTATGGTCTGTGCGCTCACAGACACCAGATAACTAAACCTGCTGTGATTTCTGCTTCTTTGGAAATGAGGAGAGTTATTTCATGTTTTCCTGGGAGCCTCTCATGACTTTCTCATTTTTTGTGTCTTTAAAATGGGTTTTTCCATTTCATATGCTTTTTCCCTTTTGTGTGGAACATCTGTGCTGACCTGTGCCCTCTAATTAATAATATGGCATCAATTACAGATATAATTAAACAGATGATGTTTATGTCTATAGATGCAAAGAATATGCTTCAGCTGTGCCACTCAGTATCAGAATCCTAGACATGTACAACACTGTTGAATGCAGAACCTTTTCATGGAAATATTAAAAAATTAAAGCGATACACTTTTCCCGTTTCAAAAGGAATATTTTGCATTTCATGCAACAGGAAACAGCTGAAGGCAGTGACCAAGAGTTGCAGGAAACATGGATGAGACAAGATCTTCAAAGATGTTTTGAACTGTCTGATTTTATTGAGGGCATAGAGGCATATGAGCCAGTCAGAGAGCGCTGCTAATGGACGAGCTTTCCTTTCTGATGGATTAATTGGTGAATTTGTTGTGGGATAAGACAGCAGTCCTAATCAATTAGCAAACAAGCTGTTTCGAGGCGTTTGGGCCTGGCATCCACATTAGGAACATCAGAAGGGAGAAATTAGCTGTGATTAAAAATTCATCGTGTTTGTTGTTAGCTGTGTTCCGTATTGCTTGAAACTGTTTTTAAATTCCGACTGAGGCCTTTGGCCTCCTGCAGTTTGGGTTTGTTGGTGCGTCTCTCCGAGGGGCGGGCAGCTGTTGAAAAATAATCAGACGCTGGCGCGGCGTGCTGAGTCAGACTTCTGAAGTGTAAATGAGCGTTTTCATCCAGCATTAAAGCTCGCTTCCACAGTGCGTTCATGCCAAATGTACACACACACACCGAGAGGCAACATGTTTATTCCAATCCGCATTAGCATATGACGCAATGAATCAGTGCTCTCAGATAAACAGAGAACTCTGCTCCCACACCATCACGCCAATTGATGAATAGTCTGCTTAAATAAATAGTCTGTCCTCCTCTGTAATGTTGCTTTGAACACTCAAACGTTCAAAAACAAGTCCTAACTTGTGAATATAGGGGTAAATACCATGCATCTCTTATCCCACATGAAAATTAAATATGTTGTAATATATGGAGGAATATGTTTAC
Organism: Megalops cyprinoides; assembly: GCF_013368585.1. Taxonomy (NCBI): domain Eukaryota; kingdom Metazoa; phylum Chordata; class Actinopteri; order Elopiformes; family Megalopidae; genus Megalops; species Megalops cyprinoides. The sequence continues at coordinate 2,925,437 of NC_050607.1, read as the reverse complement.
ATTTACATATTTTAATATATTCTTTGTGCTAAAAATATATTGTCTATAGCACTGATTCTCAATCCTGCTCCTGGGGCCCCCCTGCTCTGCACGTTTTCCATCTTTCCCTGCTCTACCTGCCTGACTGAACTCATCAGTGGCACTTTTGACTAGCTGAGCATACCTGATTTAATCACTAATTTCAATCAGGTGTGTTTGGAGTAAGGATAGATAGAAGATATGTAGGACAGGAGGGCTCTAGGAATAGGATTGAGAAACACTGGTCTGTAGTATATAGTATTCTCAATATGTTATTTTTTTGAATTGGGTGACAATATGTAAGGACCTTGACCTGTCCTACACCTAGATTCAGTATCTGATTCAATTCAAAAAGTGACGTAATGCTTTCAGTTAAACCGTTACCATGAGTATGTTGTATCATGCGGGCTAACGTTGCTCTTGTAGATCATTACTTTGCACCATATGAACACTAAAATTTATAATAAGGTTGCATTTGTTGATCTTTGTTATGATCTACATTCACTCTCATATAAATATGTTAGTTGCATTGTTAGGCACTATATTTTTCTTTTTAACTGTAGCAGTTTTCCCAGCTTGATTTCATGTAATTCTGTTTTGAATCTTTATTATATGTTCCATTGTTGCTCTTGTCATTCCTGTCATACCGTATGTATCTTCTGCACCACATCATCAGCTTTGTAATTTGCTCTGGCTAAGAGTATCTACCAAAGAAGGTCATATATCTTACATCTCCCGAAATCGCTGAGTAGATCATTGAATTTTAAATGCATTTAAATTATGTAACACTGAATGGGAGAGAGGTTACTTAATAGTTTCTGATGACCAGGAGGAAAGAATGTGGCAGTGTGTTCGTCTTCCTGACGATGTGAAGGCCCTCATTAGAAAGGTTCGAGCCAGGGCAGTGATTAATAAAGCAGGCCCAGGGAATGGCACGGGGCAGGAGGAGCCGTGGCCACAGGCCGAGATCTGAATCTGTCTGATTCTACAAGATTATCCAATCACAGTCCTAATAACAGTCATGCTACCCCTCCATAGCAGGAGGAAAGATCTCATGCAGAGGAGGGACAGACTTAGAGATTGGCAGAGGAGTGGTCAATACGTCACTAATTCATAGATGTGATTCTACATATTTAACGCTATGCTACGTTATTTCCTGGCACCAAGTGTAAAGTGGAGAAGATAATTCATAAGCCACTGTTTCAGAGAATCACTGAGAAGCTTTTAAAGTTCCGTAAAGATAACTAGACAGATACAGATAGTGTAGATATGTAGATACTCATATTGAGTATCAAAAGAAGTGCATCACTTGCCAACACTGTAATGCTTTCAGAACAATTAAGCATGTGGTTTTTGGATACTTACTAATTCTTTTTGTCACCAATCTGATTAATTAATCACATAATGTGTACTGTGATGTGCTTGAGTGACTTTGGCTGGCATAAATGCAGGCAATAAAAAACCCAGAAAGGAGCCAGCATTCTGTCTTTACCAGTTGCTTTCATGTTATCTGTGTGCTGGTGGCTTTACTAAGTTTTGCCTGTGGTTGGCACTGCCACCAGTTTCAAATTTCTCCACACGTTAGAGCCAAACACAACCTGTTAATGACAGGCCCTGATCTGGGACGTGTCACTTCATCGAGATGGAGACATCATTATGCTCAATCCCTGTGATCGTCTTCACAGGCCAAGTTCCCCTGCGTTGTCACTGTTCTTTTGCTAAGCAAAGCATCAACACCCAAAATCCTTACCTTTGTTTTTCCAAAAACACATATTCATGAAGAATTTAATAATGTGGATGAATTCATGTGTGCTGTATAGCAGGTTTCACCCCTTCAGAACTTAAGAAATTCAGCCACATCACAGTGCGAATCACATTGGCTTATACCAATGAGCCTGGCAACATCCACCAGACATCAGCTCATCCGGGAGGGCGCATTCATTTAGACAATAAAACAAATTAGGGGGCCACAATGAGAGCCATTTTGGGCCTTTTGCCAGGTCGCTTGGGAACGCCTGCTCTTCGTGGCAAGTGCCTTGGGACCCTCAACCACCACGAGCGACTACCTCATCCACTGCTCTGAGGCTTTGATTCTGTATTTGGCCCAGACAGCAGACCGCCCCCTACTGGCCATTAACAGCATTATCCAGCAGAAGCTCCATTTTCCCAGATCTTTTATGTGCATTCGGCCAGCCCCACTTCAGCCATTTGGAAGGAGAGGGCTAAAGGCCAACACTCACTCATGCTCAGTACAATAAGACATAGCTACTATACCTAAAGGTAACCTCTCCTGTCCTTTCCTCATATCACAGATCTGTTTAAAAATTAATCTTAATAAACAGTGGGTAAACCTTAAATGACATTAACCATGTCAGACTTCCCTCTTATGTAAAAACTCCAACTCTACCAAACAAACTTAGGAGCCCTCAGTCACTCCTATTACAATATACTGACAAACTGACAGAAGATTGGATGGACACCACATTTGCGGACTTATTAATGTGCTATGCAAAAAGTAGATTCAAAAAGCATTCATCATTCCCCAAACATATTCCTCCCAGTGAGAATGGTTCCTGAATAGACTTCCTACATAGGAAAAAATTTTTACATATTTTGGTGAGTAAAAAAAAAAAAAAGTCAGATTTTGTGAAGACAGACGAGAGACTGGCATCATATTAAGAGAGCTAGTTAAGACAGCAGTTATTTGTTGGGGGCTGATTGTTGAAAAGTAGTTTCTCCGTGTGACATTTCAGACTGGAGCCCGAGGGCAAGAGAGCCAATCCGACGGGGTAATTGCAGCAGGGTTCTCCCTTATAAATTAACCTCTGCTCGGATATTTATTGGCACGCTGTTTTTAAATAATTTAAATTCGCCGTTATTTCCTGAGCTGAGCCCTTCAGCGGATTGTTCTTTGAGAGCGGGATTCTGACGTGAGAGGGGGGATATTTTGGAGAGGTGCAGAGCAGGGTAATTTATTTCCGGCAGGAAACGTACAGAGAATTTAAACGAATCACCTGTGGAAGTATACACACGGATGACAACTGGGTTAAGTCAATATGAACGTACAGGTCAGATGAGACACACACACACACACACACATATATATATGTTGAGATTGGCTGAGGGAGAGGAAAGATGCCAAAATGTGTTTAATTCCCCCCTCTGGTCTCTTGTTATATAATCACCACTGCTGTGCACTGTCCTTATATGGTGGTAACTGTCATCACTTCTTTCTCACTGATAGAAGCTTCTCAGCCCAGCCACATATGGTCTGAATGAATGCTCTTTACGGCGTATTAAAAAGAGCGTGGGACACTTCAATGTGCCGAAAGCCAGTAGTGCTAAAGAGTATTTTGCTACGCTTAGCCGTTAGCTTCCTGACCGGAATCCATTTCTAAGCTTAAGTGATCCTTAAGTTACAGGTTAAACAAATTAGATGCTGTTACATAATGTACTTTTTCTCCCCCTTATACCCTAGAGGTTGTTAAATTGCACCATGTTCAGAACAAGGAAACTGGTGTACAAAGTGTCCATTTTGATGAGGCTGTTACCGAAAACGCGCAGGAGGGACCGGTGAAGCACGGAGCTTTAAATAAACATCAATCTCAGATCCCCTCACAGTCCCAGCCAATCGCCCAAATCATGCGCCGGAGACAGCCGGCAGGAAGCACCAAGCCAGCCGCAGTAAGTGGACAGTGTTTCCGATTTGCATGATTTCTGGCATTTGGCTGGCTCAGGGAGAAAATATCTGTCAGCTCTATTTGACATTCTTCTGACAGCTCCTAAGTCATCCCTCTGCGTCTGTGTATGTAAAGGCTTTTGGGCTCTGCCACAGAAGGCTGCCTCTTATTGGCCGGCTCCAATTTACGGGTACATGCCGTGACAAGGAGAGCTGATGGAGGGGGGAGGGGGGTGCAGCACAGCCTTGGGCTCCGTGCTCCGTGCTCCGTGCTCCGGGCTCTGGGCTCTGGGCTCCGGGCTCAGGGCTCCGTGCTCCGGGCTCCGGGTTCTGCCCGGTGTCTGGACCTCCCTCCACGCCTTGCAGGAGTGCCATCATAATGAAAGCTTGGTACAGATACAGGGCTGCAGTGCTGGTCTCTTAGACGTGAGATTTAGAGGATCAGATAATGAGCGCTGGGGAGTAAGTAGGATGCAGGACATGCTTAGAATGGCAGGGTGAACGACCAGATTTTAACTCCCAGATATAGTGACTCTGGCGGCTGCCCTGTCAGAGTGCCGGACAGAGGGACCCAGATGTGTCTGAACGTGTGGGTGAACATCTGAGTTCACTGATTCCAACACAGCCAGGGGCAACCAAGAGAATGAAACAGCTTAGTGTTCTTTATTCCATCAGAACATTTTGGGTAGGCCAATAATAGCATTCATACCTTAAGAGTTCTGTTGTGTTTGTGTATGTGTGTGAGCACATGTGTATGTGTGTGTGTGTATCTGTGTGTGTCTACAGGATGATCGCTTTTGCATGCTGCTTCAGCTGATCCTTCAGTGATTTCTCACTGCTGTAAATGCCATAGCCTCTGTAGTGTCTGCACAAGCCCTTACAGAGGAAAAACAACCAGGAATGCAGATAAATGGCAAATATAAATGCATGTAAAGGTTACAGAAGGAAGACTTCCTCAGAGCAGAGAAAGAGTTGTGTTTTAAAGATCGCTCTTCCGCGCAGTAAATTTCATGTTGAATAACAGTCTGCCATTTAGTGATCCCTGCTCTCCTGCACTTGTTTTCTCTGCTTTATCACTGTGACTGCACAGGAAGACATCTTTTTTCCCTGGCGTTACCTCCCCTCCAAATGCTTGTGGCTCCTTGTTGACACACATAAAAAAAAAAGAAACATTCACACCACTGCTGTTCTCTCGTGTTCCCCAGCTCAGCCATGAAGGATACGTCTTTTCCCCCTGCCTATGAAATCATAGTTGGATAAAAATGATGTCATAAAGGGGAAGAGATGTTTTATTTCCAGTGGAGCACTGAACAGAGGAACCTGAAGGAATGATGTTGTAATGCTTGTTGCCTGTATAGAATAGAATGATCTGTATGCCTTTTGGCAGATCCAGCTCATGTTGGAATTTGTGGTTCATACGGTACATATCAACAGACGTCTAGAGTCACTGTGAATTTTGTGGAAGGAGGCATAAAGAAGCATGTGCTGAGAAATTGAAATCTGAAAATGTGAGTTTGCTAGTGGACCTGTGACTGTGAAGTTGCTCAGTGACACAGTTTGGAATTCACGCATTAAAAATCTCCAACTGAAATATCGTGTGCAAACTCAAAAGCTGGGATCAAGCCCTGTCCTTCTGTTAGTGCAGATTCCTTAACAAACCATTTACCTTTCAAAATTGTTAAAAGCCCACAAATAAGATGTCAATGCAAAAGCTTTAGTAGTTATGCTCAAGGAAATGAGAGGGGATGTATTTGTATCTCAGACCTGTAACAGAATATATGATCTGTGCTAGAAGCATCACTGGCCCAGTACAGGATACTGACTCATGACCAAAATATCACCTAATCAAACAATTATGTCTACGCAGTTGTTGAGAAGCCAAAATATGGACTAATGGAATTATATTTGGGTTTGGGCTTTGGGATATGCAACAAATTCATATGGAAAGAATTTTTTGTGTTCATGTCTGTTTGTCTTTTATATATTAGATTGTCATAGATGTCCAGTATCACTGAGAACTGAAAGCGGAAATTTTACCATTCAAGGTTAAGTTCATGGTTAAATTAATACTGATTAGATCAGCACAGGTTCTGAGAAGTAGGCAGGAAAGAAATGTATTCTGTCAGTGTTTGAGTGCTGTCATGAAGGTTGCCAGTTTTGACACGAATCTGTAATGCATCCAAAAAAAAAGAAATTGAATTTATTGCTCCGTACATTTACAGGGCCCAGCTGAGGATGACAGGTGACTCAGTAAAGCCAGGCTTTATCCTGGGGAGTTTGATGTGAGTGAAGTGAGAGCGCTCTGGCTTTATGATTATTTTAAGTATGCTTAAGTGCATGTTTGGATGGCCTCGGTGTGTCTGGTTCATGGAAATCAGTCCCCTATCCCCCATGAAAGGGGAATTGCAGGATGTGTGTCTGATTACCAGGCACACAGCGGAGGTCAATAAAGAGCCCAGAGGAAAGATTAGGGTTATTTTAATCTGAGGATGCAGGCAGTGCTGGCTGTCTGCCCACACACACACACACACACACACACACGCACTCACACACACGCACTCACACGCACTCACACACACACAAATACATAAACAGCAAGCATGTGAGTACACAGGGAACATGCTCCTATTCCAGCTGCTGAGCCCCCCTCTGTCTGCCCCCGCCTGACCCTGCCACTGCCCCCTCCCCCTCCCCCCCCACGGGCCCGCGGAGGGCGGGGTGCCACCTGCCGCTGAGTGACAGCGGTTCTCGCGCACACCTCGTCGGCGCGGTGCGGGACATCAATCTTCATTTGGTAATGCGCGCAGGCTGCCTGTCAGGTATCCAGCAGCGACCGAAACAACTCATTCAGCCGTGCTATCAGCGGAGCCCAAGGGTATCTGTGCCAGCTGCCGCCTCCGCCGCCGTCAGCCTCCCCGCTCCGTCACGCAGCGCCCGGGAGAGACCTCCCCCCGCTCCACCACGCGGCGCCCAGGAGAGACCACCGCCCGCTCTGTCACACAGCGCCCGGGAGAGACCTCCCCCCGCTCCACCATGCGGCGCCCAGGAGAGACCACCGCCCGCTCTGTCACACAGCGCCCGGGAGAGACCTCCCCCGCTCCGCCACGCGGCGCCCAGGAGAGACCACCGCCCGCTCTGTCACACAGCGCCCGGGAGAGACCTCCCCCGCTCCGCCACGCGGCGCCCAGGAGAGACCACCGCCCGCTCTGTCACACAGCGCCCGGGAGAGACCTCCCCCGCTCCGCCACGCGGCGCCCAGGAGAGCGGGCATGGGGGGGCGCGTTAACCCTTCGGTGCCCGTGCCAGCTGTGGCACCCTCAGTTTGGCCCTGGTGATTAAAGCTGAGGAGCAGACGCTATACAGAACTTCACCACAGTGCATCCACATACACACATACACACATACACACACACACATACACACGTACCCATTCACACACATACATACACACACACACACACACACACACACACACACACACTGGCAGCCAGCCAAGCCCTGTCAGCACACCATTTCTTCTGCACAGGCCCCCTCTCCAGCAGGCGACCTGTGTGTGGGCAGGTCATCTCTGTCGTGCGCAGGTAATTACTCTACCTGAGAGCGTGCTCGCGCGCGGGCACACAGCTCCCATCTGCCTCTGTCACCCACCTGACTCCCGCTGATCGCACTCTCTAATCACTGACAACACAGACGAGGAGCTGGCAGGGACACAGCAGCAGCCACCATGTTAATGGCATATGTTTATCTGCCTCTCAGAACCACAGTGAGTTTCATCAGGGTTATTCGCAGGATGTGCCTATACATTTAGTTAATGTTTCTGTATATATGGTACGACAGTCTTATTTGCATGGTGTGTATTTAGATTAAAAAAGCCAGACATGGATTTTCTGGTATTATTGCGCAACATAATTTAAACCACAGTGGATTTATTTGCCTATACTCAGTCAGGGGAATTCATTGGTCCATTTTACTGACTGCCGAACTCTTGAATATAAGAGAAAGTGAGACCTGCTTAAATCCAGCTCTCAGCGTCAACAGCAGTGCACCACAACCATTGCACTGAGTGTCCCCACGTTTCATATCCACTGTTTAAAAGGAAGGACACCAGGTATTACATTATCTGTATTACTTTCTGTGATGGTTACCTATATTACATACAAAAGCTTTCAAAAATGTTACATATTCCCCTCATAAGGGCTGTATAACATTCCTATACACGGGAATTAAGTGACTGTCATAGGATATTGTACGTCACCATCCATTACCAGTACTTGACATCATACCCTGTGACAGTGTGTGTTGGTTGGTGTGAAGCTCATGAATGTTTGATGAGGTGCTTATAAAGGCAATGTGCAGCTTTTATGAAGGCCTTTAGATGTGTTGTAATTCTGTGTAATTAGATCCCACCCTTCTTGGGAAGTGTTGACACATTACCTTCAGTCATGTCCAAACTGATCATTTTCTTATAGCTCCGTGATTAAAAATGTGCTGAATCATGCTTCCTGAATCCATGGCTGTGCTCGGTATCGATAATTAATTCAACCTGAGCGGTTACCAATTCCAAAATGACTCTGAACGCGCTGCACTTGGCCTCTTCCCTCAGAGGCTGGGCTACTCTGGGAGTGTACCGTGCTGATGAGCCAGGCCCCAGATGTTACAGAGGAGTTAGCACAGGATGGCCTTTGCATGTGAATTATTCATTGTCATAAGCAGCTGTGCAGGGCTGTGTGTGTCTTTGATAGGAAACTGCAGCGATTTGTAATTGATAGCCACAGGCACTTGCCCGGGGCTGCCTTTGGGGGCTTTGACCTCAGAGCCCGCTGGGTTTTCCAGGGCCGGCCTGGTTGGTAGGCCCGCTTCAATGAAGGGAGAGACTGTCCTTACCTTTCTCCCCCACCCCCCGTGTTTTCCGTGGAAACGGCGTGGGGTGGAATCCGCTCTGGTGAGACGCGTTTCCTCTGTCAGCGGGGGGCTTTGTCTCCTCCAGAAATCGGGTCTCCACCGCGGCCCCCAAGCTGCCTGGTCTGCCGGGTCTGTTCTGTAAGGCCAGGATATTCCCTTTTTCCTGAGCGTCTGGAAACCTGAGGGGTATGTGAAAGAGAGAGCAGCCGTCAGGGCCGCCGTTGAGTCTGCACGGTGGCGTTTTTTGCGTGGTGGACTCTGGGCTTTGGCCTTTTTTCAGCTGTGAGCGACACAGCTGCTTCAGCGCTCTGCTCCCCCCCCCCCCCCCCCCCCCTCCTGTCTTTACAGCATGTTTGGTCTGACTTTAGGCAGGAACTACCAACCCAACAGTCATTCATTCTCAAGCATAAATCTCCTTCCTCTTCCTGCCTCCTGCATCCTGACATGCACTCCGAAGGAACTGACACTCATATATTTCAGCATTCACCTCATGTGAAATGCCCTGTAATTCAAAAGGATTGATGTCTGTTTTTTGTCGCTGTTCTTTGCTTTCTTTAAAATCTTCCTTCCCTAACCTTTCAAGCTGCTCACTTATTTATACTGTAGCTTTCCACATTTAAAAGAATTTTTTGGTAGTTCAGTCCAATTAGGGCCCGCAAACCATTTAAAAGCAATTGTTTTTTCAGTAAAACATATTTAATATATCTTACAGTAATTTGTACAATTTGCTATTTGTACATTTTACAAATGCATGTACATTTTAATACTAATATAATAATTTAGGTGCATCTAAATGTCCTACTGTCTAAAACTCTTTCTTCTTCAACAGATCACAGGTAACCTCCAGCATTCAGCACTGTCTTGTCCAAAGGGTCATGGCAATTACCATTATTTTAAAAATTACAGTGGATATTGATCTATGCTCTTGTGTCCATGTGTGAAAAATTGTGAGGAGAATTTTTAGCACATCAGTCCTTTTTTCAGTTTTGTGCATTTTCCTTTTTGGCAGTATCTTTATCTGTTGAAAGTGTGTGTCTTTAAATGAAATGTCCATGTAATTTTGCTGGTTAAAGACCCATTGTATGGGTTTGCAATTAAAGACCTTATGATGGCCAAATTGTTTATAAGTGCTGCATAAAGTTCTCGGTGTTCTTGTAGGATAGATTGATTAGGCATCTGTTCAAATCTGGGACATGTACACCATGCAGCACCACCAGTCGTATTTTTTATTAAGCTCAAAATGTGCTGTCTAGCATGAAGGCATTGCACAGATTATATTTCATATACCTAAATACCACCTGTCCAGCTCTTTTATGATGTCAGCACATTTCATCTTTAGATTAATTTTGGTCAGAAGTGCAGCTAAATTCCTGTGCTTGTTGCCTGCAGTCTTGTGCTCTCAGACTGCGGAGATTTAAACTCAAGGATAAAAGGCAGCGGAATAATCAACAGTTTTATTCCTGTCCTGAGGCAGCGTGTCTGTTCTTTTTAAAAAACGCGTTCTTGATTTATAAGTGTTCCTGAGGTGCTACGCTGGTGATTTTTTGCGAGCACTTTAAATTGATAAGGGGATGATGCCCGCGGAATTGATTTGAAAAGCACACAAATTATCATCTCCCTCTGATTTATAATTTTAGATCAAAGATTTATTTAAGGCAGGCTCTCAGCTGTGTCTCAGTGAGTGGGAGGGGAGGGGGTGCCTTCACGCTTCTGTGTTGTGGTGTTCTGTCTGATGTCCAATGAATGTCTTTTCACAAGAAGTTCATATCTGAGATGTGCCATATGAGAAATATGATTGCTGTAGATTATCTATGTGAATGTTATTTTAGATAGTGTTTTCTTATGTCAACTACAGATGTTTCATTTTTCTTAATATCGTAACTTTTATTTTAATATCACTCCTTGAAGACTACTGGCTGGGCCTCATTAGTGTACATGTTAAACTGAAAAGGACAGTTATACAACTTTTTTGGCTATCTATCAATATTCTGCAGCCTTTAAAAGTAGATTATTCTTACAGCTATTCTTTCATTAAGTAACACTGTACAATCATAGTTTTATCAGGGGATTAACCAAATGTTACCTTGCATACGCATACTATATTTGTCTCTGGTGGATCAAAATGTAGCAAAATGAAGTATGTCTTTTTTCACAATGGAAGAAAAGGCAGTCAGCTTCCACTCAAAAGTAAGGGCCACATTTTTATGCTGGAGTGTATGATGAAATGATTAATAAACATAGTATGAGCTGAACAGAGTTAATAGGCATTTAGAAAGAATAGATTATACAGTATAACTAGTAAAAATGTATGAGGTTGTTATCCAATGTACAAATGTTTTACACTGGCAATTACATGATCATAATTTAGCCAGTAAAATGCAGATATTTAACTCCACTACAATATTGGATAGATAAAAAAATGTTTTACAACTTTCATCTCAAGGATGAAAATGAGATCACCCAACCAGGCTGCACTGAATGACAATTATTGAAAATGGACAAAAAAGAAAATAATCTTGTATCAAACTGAACCATTTTAACTGCACATATTCACTTTAAACAAAAAGAAATACTACTGTGGCCTGATACCAATCATCTTAATAACACTTGTTTAAATTTGTAAATTACATCACTGTAATGGAGCTTTTCTCACCACAAATTCAATCTATTCTTTTATCACATGAAAAACCAACACCAAGAGAAATCTAAGTTTTAAATACATTTGCACAATTGTCACCTTAACATTAACTGATAAAAGTGAAATTATTACAAGGCTAAATATGGTGGAGTAAAAGTAACCCATAAGATAATTGCATTTGTTTTAAATAGCTATTTTTTGGATTGAATAAAAAGTTAGTGCAAGTGCAAAATGATGCTTGCTGTGTTGCTCAGATGTTCCTGATTATTATGTTTTCTACAAAAAATTGTAACTGTAATGTAAACTTTGTTGTTAAATAACACGAATGAAATCTAAAGTAAATCTAAGTTAAATATTGTCTAGCGTAGAAATACATTTTAAAATGTGTGCATGTATTGGGAAAGCACATCATTTTTCCTTTTCCCCTATTTGAAAGCTAGATACCCTGTTCCTGGTTGTGTAAGAGCCTGGGCAGCTTTCAGTGTCACTTTTATTGCAGATTGATTTTTACATGTTTTTACAATAAACAATTTAAAACAATTGGACTTGCACATTTGTGTAAAATACAGAACCACCAAAGCTAACCACTCAACACACTTAATATAAAATGACTCTATCAAAGGGTTTCAAACATTTGTATCTGTCACCTGAAAATCCTTCATTAAAATAGTATCTGTAAAATATTCTATAAAATTCCATGTAGGAAATTTAAACACACCAAAGAACAACAAAAATTTATAAAGGTTACATTTTTAAAAAGAAAATATTTACCAGTTGCAATGCAATTTACTTGAACTTCCCAGATCTTTAAATTTACCAGACTAGTTCAGGCCTTCACATGGACACCTTCACATAATAAAGCTTGGCTCACATTTCAGTTCTAAAACCATCAACCTATTGTGAGTAGGAACTTCAACAGTACGTGCTACAGGCAGTCCACAAAGGGAATGCAAAATCCCTCAAACACACACACACACACACACACACACACACACACACACACACACACACACACACACACATACACTGTTCAGATAACATTAGCATCACGGCATCATCAACAGGATGAATATTTTATTATTAAGAAAAGCAAATGAGACTGAAGAGGCAACCCCAGGTCAGGTACTTCTGTTTAAAGAAACTTCCCGGTTCTCTTTCTGTTCTGCAGTGTCCCTTTTTCCCCCGAATATTAATGTCGTGAAAGAAAAAAAAAATGACAAGAATGACTTGGACATCCATGTCAGGAAAAGGGGGTCAGCTCCTGGCAGCGGGATGTTAATTCAGAGCCATTAATGAAATTTATCCTTCTCACTGTCTCTTTGCCTTTTCAAAACCACTGTCCTCCTCTCTCTTTTTTTTCTTCCCACTGATGGTGCGGTGGGCCACAGGGCCAGGGCAGAGTGAGAGACTGACAATCTTCAGGTGATTAAGGAGACTCAAAGGCTAGGTAGACCTACAAAATGAATAACTATGGACCCAGAACCGTGCCATAAGGCTCAATGGTTTCACGATTTGCAAGTTGATAAGACAAGAAGATTAATAATGCTGCATGGTAATGGCCGCTCCTGCTCAGCTGGGGAGATGGTAATGATGTGATATTGCTGCAGGAGCAGCTCGGCACGCCGCGGAGAAGGGGGGGGGGGGGGATGGGGGGGCAGCGAAATTCACTCATCCCAATTGGCCCCCAGGACATGGGGAGTTTGAAAAATGGGAATGCAGTTATCATTTTAATTAGATATAAAGTTTTTCATAATTTTGCTGAAATGAGGACTTCAAAGAACATATTTTGCAGTTTTTGGCCTCCATAACTCTTGAGTGACAGTTTTGGTTAATTTGCTATTTTTTTTTTTTTTTCTCAGATCAGACTTTGCCCAGGGCTTCACGCCAGGGGTAAAATAAAATGTCAATTTCTCTCCTCAGTGCAGTCAAGTATCTTATTTAGGCAGGTGTGCTGAATTGCTTGTACATGCATGTCTTCCTTGACCGTCCTCGGGTGCCGTGCTTATTAAACCATGCGCGTTGTAAGGGGGGTTATAATTAGCTTTATAAATAAGCTATAAATAAACCGGAATGAAAATGCATCGGAACAGCTATAATACACAGCACATGATTTGTGAGAAGGTTTTACTC